>NW_020713043.1:0-5626 GCF_002925995.2 Terrapene triunguis | reverse complement strand
GGCCACGGACCATTGTTGTCCCCCTCGAGCCCCTTAGGCGGGCAACAGTTTTGGCATCCCTGGGTGGGCTCGAGGCTGAAATTTAGCCTTGCCCGGATCCCTCCTGGCGGCCGACGGATTACGACAACGACCGACGCCCAGAGCTCACCGGTAACTTCATCGGGGGCCTCAGCGGAGACGTGGTTTGCTTGACCCCGGAGGGCACAACGGTGCAGCGCACACAGACAGTGGAGAAGCAGCTGCGGGCGACGGTGGGGAACCGGTCCCGTGGATAGGGCGACGGTGCAGAACCGGACCCTTGGATAAGGTAGGAACAGTCCAGTGGGGACTTTATCTGTCTTGACCTGGGGACGCCCAGTGTCTGCCTGTTTTGACCTGGGGACGCCCAGAGTCTCCCTCAGTATGGGGCAGGGACAGAGTACAGCCGGCAGGGTACAGTGTACACCCTTAGAATGCATTCTGGTGAACTGGAAAGTGTTTGGATCTGATCAGTTGATTAAAAGTAAATTGAAAAGGTTCTGTACAGTTGATTGGCCTCAGTACCAGCTGGAGTGCCAAGAAAGGTGGCCACCGGAAGGATCACTCAATTACAGCATGATCCTTCAGTTGCTTTTGTTTTGTCAGAGAACAGGTAAATGGAATGAACATCTCTATGCGTATACGTTTATGGTGTTAAGAAATAGGACTGATATTTTGTTCAAGTGCCATTTGACTCCGACAGGCTCGGTAGTATTGGCTGCTAAACCCCAGAACCCTCCCACTGTTGTAATGCCAGAATCGGTGTCCCCTTTGGCTCCTCCACCCCCACAGGCTTCAGAGAGTACCCCCCAGTGGGATTGTATCCGTTGATTACTGAGAGTGTGGTAGCCCGTCCAGGAACCCAGGAACGGGCAGCACAGATAGTGTCTGTATATTCGTCCATCTGGCTGTTTCAAGGCAGAGGCAGGAGAATTCTCAACGAATCCAAGCAGGTTTATTTCAGTCTTTGAAGGTTGTCTGGCTAGCCATAAGCCTGACTGGGATGACTTAATATACTTATGAGAACCCTGTTGTCTGAAGTGGAGCGGAATCAGGTTATAGCCAAAGCCAGGGAGGAAGCATAGAGAAGGCATTTAAGGTTTAAAGGGAAAGCTATTGGACACCAGAGGTTGTACAGAGTGGAATCCTCAGAAGTGAGTGTGCTCATCCTGGTTTGTTGCTTCAAAGCTCTGTACAGAAGTTATGTTACTGGAAAGGTGTATGATGGCAATGTGTATGTGTTAATGGTTGGAGAAAAGGTGTATGAGTGAAGAGTGGAAGGTTCCTTTGTAAGTAAGAAGAAGCCGAGAAAGGGAGAAGAGGAAAAAGCACAGAATGAATTAACTGAGAGGAAAATACAGCTAGCAGGCTCATCCAAGGACAGTGTTCACAGCTAAGACTTGGCTGACCCCCAAGAGAAAGGGGGGCCTGAATGTGCCCAAGCAACTGTGAGATCTGCAAAATACTGCAAGGCATAATGAGGACAACAAAAGGGTTAAAAGGCAGTTTTGCTGAACAGTATTGGCCCAGGGATTTAAAAATTCCCCCACTCTGTTCGGCCAGGCTTTGGCCAGAGACTTGGAGGAGTGGGATAATTCAGACAGAGCCCTCCTACTGCAATATGTAGATGACATGTTAATTGCTGCTGTGGGTCTAATCCCTTGTCTCAGAGCTACTGTGAGTCTCCTAAACTTTATTGGACTGCGAGGATACAGGGTATCTCAAAGCAAAGCCCAAATTGCTCTTTCAGAGGTTCAATATCTGGGATTTCACATCAGGCAGGGAGAGAGACAGCTCTCAAACGAAAGGAAGGAGGCTATCTGCCAAGTTCCCATCCCCAGCAACCGTAAACGGCTTAAGGCATTCCTGGGCATGGCAGGTTTTTGCAGAATATGGATTCCAGAGTTTGGACTGTGGGCTAAACCTCTGTATGAATGTGTTAAGGGAGCGGAACATGACCCCTTTCACTGGTCCCCAGAAGCGGACAGAGCATTTCAGCTATTAGGTGCCTGGAAGCATCCTGTGGCATACTTTTCTAAGCAACTGGATCAAGTTTCAAAGGGATGGCCAGCCTGTTTGAGGGCGGTCGCAGCTACTGCTCTAGTGCTTGGGGAAGCTGAAAGCTGACACTGGGAGGAACTGTGCAAGTGTATGTTCCCCATATGGTCCGAGCCTTGCTGGACACTAAGGGTGGTCTTTGGCTCACACAGGCTCGGGTTGCTCGGTACCAGGCGAAGCTGTTAGGGAATCCTGAAGTCACCCTGCAGATCTGTCCCTCCCTTAATCCAGCTACCCTGCTACCAGAGACAGAAAAGCAGGAACATGACTGTTTAGAAATCATAGATGTTCAGTATTCTAGCCGCCCAGATCTAAAAGATCAGCCACTCCCAAATGCTGACTTGGAATGGTATACGGATGTCAGTAGTACTGTTGTGGATGGGCAAAGGAGGGCTGGTTATGCTATTGTGTCTCTTCATGATACCGTGGAAGCTGAGAGTTTACCAGCGGGGACGTCTGCCCAGCTTGCTGAACTAGTGGCCTTGACTCGTGTACTCGAGCTGGCAAAAGACAAACGGGTTAATATCTTTACTGATTCAAAGTATGCTTTCGGGGTATTGCATGCTCACGTTGGTTTGTGGAAGCAAAGGGGAATGCTAACAGCCCAAGGCTCTCCGGTCAAGCATGGGTCTCAAATTCTCCGGCTTTTAGAAGCAGTACAACTCCCCTCAGCAGTAGCAGTGGTGCATTGCAAAGCCCATCAAAGGGAAGATCAAGATGTAACCAAGGGCAATGCCAGAGCAGACAGGGAAGCTAAGCGAGCTGCTACCCTGAAATCACCAACTGAGGAGAATGCCCAAATGCATGCCCTTATCCCATCAGTGGGTGTGCTTGCAGCCCCTCAGTACTCCTAAGAGGACAGAAACCTGGCTGACAGTCTCGGTCTCCAGGAAAAGGAGGGATGGCTTTATTCCACAGAGGGAAAAATCCTCCTGCCCAAGGGCCTGATTCGACCAGTGTTGCAGAAACTGCATCAAACCACACACGCAGGCAGAGAGGCTCTTACCCAGCTCATGAATAAATATTTCTAACCTCTGGTCTTAAACCCCTAGCATCACAGGTACAGGCTGAATGTCTAATCTGCCAAAAGAATAACCCTCAACCAGGAGTAGTAGTGCCACCAGCCACCCTGGAACCTACCCCAGGCCCAGGATTGGTGTGGCAAATAGACTTTACTGAGTTTCCCAGTACCCAAGGGTACAGGTACCTCCTTGTCTTAGTGGATCGATTCAGTGGATGGCCTGAGGCCTTCCCATGTCGCAACAACACTGCCAAGACAGTGGCTCTTAAGTTTGTCAAGGAGATCATTCCTCGCTTCGGCCTTCCCCAGTGGATGGAATCTGATAACGGAACACACTTCACATCTCAAATTGTTCAAAAGATATCAAGTGCTCTGCAAATCCCCTGGAAACTCCACACACCCTGGCGGCCACAAGCCAGTGGAGTAGTGGAACGCACAAATCAGACACTCAAGCGACACCTCTCAAAGGTCTGTCAGGAGGCCTCTCTTAAGTGGCCTGATGCCTTGCCCCTTGTGTTACTTCGCATTCGTGCTCTCCCTAAGGGTAGGATAGGGCTTAGTCCCTTCGAGATTATGTTTGGAAGAGCATGGCCTATGAATGGTACCCCAGTTCTGGCAGGGGAATGGGAGATGGGGTATGGTTTCTTGTCTCAGTACATGTGCCCTCTGTCTGCTGTTCTTTCTTTTCTTCACAGGTACACCAAAGATTCACAGCCTCTTCTGCTGGATACCGCGGGTCCACTCCCTGCAGCCTGGTGACTCCGTTCTCATGCGGACCTGGAAGGACGAGCCTCTCCAAGAGAAGTGGGAAGGGACCCCACACCGTCCTGCTTGTCACCCATACAGCGGCAAAGGTCGAAGGACACAAGAACTGGATTCATCACTCGCGACTGAAAGCAGTGCCCGCTCCTGAACAGTGGACTGTCCAGCCTGCGGAGAAGACTGCTAACGACGATTTGGGACTTAAGCTGTTATTCAAAAGACAGTAAGGGTCACTGGGAATGCGTTGTGATCTTTCTGAACAGGCACAGCATACTCCCCGCGAAAACCCTGAGCATTGGTTTTATTTTCTCACAGAAGGCCGACCTGGCCTATGTATTTGGTCTTGTTATTTTTTGACTTGTTTAGTGTCAACAATTCTTCTTGTCTTCTGGGTATTTGGGTTTGTGGTACTAGTGCCTACAAATGGCTTCCTAATGGTTGGCATGGTAGCTGTTACAAAGGCTATCTTGCTCCTCCCCTCCGCGTTCTACCCAAGGCTCCCTCAGGTCGCCCCAGGTACTATCGGTCCTTGAGAGCTACCTTAGAACCCATCAGTGAAGGAGACAAGTTTGGGATGATAGCCCTCCCTTCCTATGGGGTAGGACGGCTAACCCAACTCTACAGAAGACTTTCTAAATTTCTCACTCAGTTTGCCAATGATACCCTAGCCATAGAGAAAAGCATAAGTTCTGAGCTGTACCAGCTTCGACTGCTGGCTTTACAGAACTGCCAGGCCCTAGATTATGTGTTAGCCTCACGAGGCGGGGTCTGTGCCCTTATTGGAGAAGAGTGTTGTACCTATGTCCCAGAGTTTTCACAGGACATTAACAAGCACATCTTGTCAGCTGAATGGGCCTTTAACCAGTGGAAGGCCCAGGAAGGGGAACCCACTATTTTGGATTCCCTTTGGGGTTGGATACCTGGTTTAGGGGAACTAGGGGATATAGGGGGAATCATTGTTCGCATCTTGCTCACAGGGGTGGTAATATGTTTTGTTCTTGTTCTTTTGCTCATTTGCTGTAAAGTGCTCATACGTAAGAGTTGTACTTCCCAGACCCCAGAAGTTCCCTTATACCCTCTCATTGATAATCCTGATTGCATGGAGCTTAATCGCATTTTGTCTTTAGAGTATGAGAAAACTCTGACAAAGGTTTGTTGAGTGTTCTCAAAGGAGGGATTGTTGGGGTCCACTAGGCATAGCTACCAGGTAACTCGGGAGAGCGGAAGGCCAAAAGTGCGGATGAAACTCTTTTGCTCTGGGCCTATCTGAACCCCCAGACTCCATCTTGTGAACTCCCACCTACTTCTGTGCTAACTGCTTACAGGCTCTGAAGTAGGCTGAAGCAGAAATGTATTGGTCAGCGTTTCTAGCAGATGGCTGCAGTTTCACTCACACTAGCAGAAATAATAGAGATAAGGAGCCAGGGGAAGGAGGGGTAGTTAGTTTGCAGGCATCTAACTCAAGGTCGCAGAGATTGGGGAAAGTTTTCTCACAAGCTTATGTAGAGCTTATTGTAACAGTTGTCTGGAAGGGAGGGGTGAGGGGGAACAGCCAGACAAAGAGATGTATGCAAACAGTTTGGAGTATAAAAGGTAAAAGTTGTTTGTATTTGTTGCACTGGATTTGAGACATGCTGGTCTCCTAGTGCCATTTCAGAGCTCTGAAATAAACTTGGCTTGCTTTCTCCCCTTGGTGTCTTCATTGGTGCTAAGCACACCGGGCCACGGACCATTGTTGTCCCCCTCGAGCCCCTTAGGCGGGCAACA
>NW_020713042.1:0-1279 GCF_002925995.2 Terrapene triunguis | reverse complement strand
GTAGGTATAGAGAGCATACTGATCAAGTTTGCAGATGACACAAAGTGGGGGTTGCCAATACATTGGAGGATAGAGCTAAAATTCAGAGGGCTCTTGATAGACTGGAGAACTGGGCTATAGACAACAAAATGAAATTCAACAGACAAACTTAAGGTGCTACACTTGGGGAAGAAAAACCAAATGCACAAGTACAGAATGGGGGAAAACTGGCTCGGCAACAGCGCTGCTGAGAAGGATCTGGGAGTTGTGGTGCACCACAGCCTCAACATGAGTCAGCAATGAACTGCTGTTGCAAAAAGAGCAAATGCAATTTTAGCTTGCATTTACCCGCAAGTCAAGGGAAGCGATAGTACCATTCTACTCAGTGCTGGGTAGGCCTCAGCTGGAGTACTGTGTCCAGTTTTGCTCACCAATATATAGAAAGGATGTAGAGAAACTGGAAAGGAGCCAGAGATGAGTGACAAAGATGATCAAAGGGATGGAATGCAAGCCATACGAGCGAAGACTGAAGGAACTGGGTATGTTTAGTTTGGAAAAGAGGAGATTAAGGGGGGACATGATACCGGTCTTCAGATACTTGAAAGGCTGCCATAAAAAAGACGGAGAAAAGTTGTTCTCTTTTGTCACAGAGGGCAGAACAAGAGGCAATGGGTTCAAACTACAGCATAGCTGATTTAGATTAAATCTCAGGACAAACTTCCTAACAGTAAGAACAGTAGGAGAATGGAACAGACACCTCGGTAGGTCGTGGAAGCTCCTTCACTGGAGGTTTTCAAAAGGAGGCTGGACAGCCATTGGTCTGGGGTGGTTTATACACAACCAATCCTGTGCCTTGGCAGGGGGTTAGACTAGATGATCCTTGTGGTCCATGATTCTAGAGCGTCCCCCTCCTCACATACACCATGAGAGAGCCGCCTATTTTAGACTGTGGCTCTATCAGTGTCAAAACATGGCGGCCTCACATGACCACAGTCCGGCAAGATTTTGACATCACTGAGTCAGAGTCAGACCCTAGCTCTGAATTTGTGATGAGAGACCAAAGTGGGGAGTGTGGCGTGAATACTGAGCTAGTTTCAATTCGATTCCGGCCTAGAGAGCATTTCTTCAGGGAAAATCAGAAAATAAAAACAACAACAACAAAACCCAACCCAAACAACCCTTCTTAGTAAGAAAAACTGAGATCCAGATCCCCACTGGTGAAAATGGGAATAGCTCCCATGACTTCAGTGGAACAGTGCTGATTTACACCAGCCGAGGACCTGGCCCCACTGTCCGCAAT
>NW_020713041.1:0-1328 GCF_002925995.2 Terrapene triunguis | reverse complement strand
GTAGGTATAGAGAGCATACTGATCAAGTTTGCAGATGACACAAAGTGCGGGTTGCCAATACATTGGAGGATAGAGCTAACATTCAGAGGGCTCTTGATAGACTGGAGAACTGGGCTATAGACAACAAAATGAAATTCAACAGACAAACTTAAGGTGCTACACTTGGGGAAGAAAAACCAAATGCACAAGTACAGAATGGGGGAAAACTGGCTCGGCAACAGCACTGCTGAGAAGGATCTGGGAGTTGTGGTGCACCACAGCCTCAACATGAGTCAGCAATGAACTGCTGTTGCAAAAAGAGCAAATGCCATTTTAGCTTGCATTTACCCGCAAGTCAAGGGAAGCGATAGTACCATTCTACTCAGTGCTGGGTAGGCCTCAGCTGGAGTACTGTGTCCAGTTTTGCTCACCAATATATAGAAAGGATGTAGAGAAACTGGAAAGGAGCCAGAGATGAGTGACAAAGATGATCAAAGGGATGGAATGCAAGCCATACGAGCGAAGACTGAAGGAACTGGGTATGTTTAGTTTGGAAAAGAAGAGATTAAGGGGGGACATGATACCGGTCTTCAGATACTTGAAAGACTGCCATAAAAAAGATGGAGAAAAGTTGTTCTCTTTTGTCACAGAGGGCAGAACAAGAGGCAATGGGTTCAAACTACAGCATAGCTGATTTAGATTAAATCTCAGGAAAAACTTCCTAATGGTAAGAACAGTAGGACAATGGAACAGACACCTCGGTAGGTCGTGGAAGCTCCTTCACTGGAGGTTTTCAAAAGGAGGCTGGACAGCCATCGGTCTGGGGTGGTTTAGACACAACCAATCCTGTGCCTTGGCAGGGGGTTAGACTAGATGATCCTTGTGGTCCATGATTCTAGAGCGTCCCCCTCCTCACATACACCACGAGAGAGCCTCCTGTTTTAGACTATGGCTCTATCAGTGTCAAAACATGGCGGCCTCACATGACCACAGTCCGGCAAGATTTTGACATCACTGAGTCAGAGTCAGACCCTAGCTCTGAATTTGGGATGAGATACCAAAGTGGGGAGTGTGGCGTGAATACTGAGCTAGTTTCAGTTAGATTCCGGCCTAGAGAGCATTTCTTCAGGGAAAATCAGAAAATAAAAACAACAATAACAAAACCCAACCCAAACAACCCTTCTTAGTAAGAAAAACTGAGATCCAGATCCCCACTGGTGAAAATGGGAATAGCTCCCATGACTTCAATGGAACACCATTGAAGTCATGGGATTTACACCAGCCCAGGACCTGGCCTCACTAACCGCAATGGAGCAGTGGTGATTTACACCAGCCGAGGACCTGGCCCC
>NW_020713040.1:0-4396 GCF_002925995.2 Terrapene triunguis | reverse complement strand
ATTTGCTCACCTCAGTGATCTTCCCCTCTGGTGGAACCCACAGTCTGGGTCAACTCCTCCTGTGTCTGAGCAGGAGTTGGGAGGTTTGGGGGGAACCCGGGCCCGCCCTCTACTCCGGGTTCCATCCCAGGGCCCTGTGGATTGCAGCTGTCTATAGTGCCTCCTGTAACAGCTGCATGACAGCTACAACTCCCTGGGCTACTTCCCCATGGCCTCCTCCAAACACCTTCTTTATCCTCACCACAGGACCTTCCTCCTGGTGTCTGATAATGCTTGTATTCCTCAGTCCTCCAGCGGCACACCCTCTCAGCTCCTTGCGCCTCTTGGCCCAGCTCCTCACATGCACACCTCACTGACTAACTGGGAGGCTTTTAACTAGTTCCAGCCAGCCCTTGATTGGCTTCAGGTGTCCCAATCAATGTAGCTATCTCCACTGCCTTCTAGAAGGATCTTAATTGGCCCCAGGTGTCATGATTAACCTGGAGCAACTGCCATTTGGTTACCATGGTACCAAGGATTTGTTTAACCTGGGGCTAACATACCTGTTCCTCACTACTTTACTGTAGCCATCTAGCCTTGCCCCATCACATATCCCCCCCCTCTGCTCAACACCATAGGGTTGGGCAACTTGGGACGCCAGGCAGTGTGCTCGTGATAGACCATCAGCGTTGCCGTGGTGGCATCCAGCCCTGTGCTGTATGCGGAACTGGAATGGTTGGAGGGATAAGAACCACCTGGTGACCCTAGCATTCTTTTCCTTATTTCTCTGCATCCAGTGGAGGGGTGCATGGTCCGTCACGAGAGTAAATCGCCAGACTAAGAGGTAATAACGCAGTGTCTCCATGGCCCCTTTGACAGCAAGGCATTCTCTCTCGACTACTGCATACTTCTATTCTCTTGGGAGCAGCTTTCTGCTTAGGTAGAGGATCGGGTGTTCTTCTTCTCCAATCATTTGCGACAGAACCGCCCCCAACCCCACCTCGGAAGCATCTGTTTGTAAAATAAATTCCTTGTTAAAGTCCAGGGCTATGAGTATGGGGTCATTACACAGGGCCGTCCGAAGGTCTGTGAATGCCCCCTCTGCTGCGTCGGTCCACTTCACCATGTCTGGACCTCGGGCCTTCACCAGGTCCGTTAGAGGACTTGCCCTACTGGCGAAGTGGGGAATAAAACGTCGGTAGTAGCCTACCACGCCTAGGAACGCACGGACTTGCTTCTTTCGGGTCGGCCGGGGCCAGTTTTCAATCGCCTCTAGCTTATTAGTTTGGGGCTTCACATGCCCCTTCCTACAATATATCCCAGGTACCTAGCCTCTGCTAGCCCTATGGCGCATTTAGCGGGATTAACAGTGAGGCCAGCCCGCCTTAAGATGCGCAGTACTGTCTCAACTTTCTCCAAGTGGTTCCCCAGTCTGGCGGATGGACGACGACATCTAGGTATGCGGCTGCATAACTAGTATGGGGGCGCAGCAGCTTATCCATGAGGCGCTGGAATGTGGCTGGGGCCCCATGGAGCCCAAAAGGGAGGACGGTGTACTGGAATAGCCCGTCTGGGGTGGAGAACGCTGTCTTTTCTATAGCTTCTTTGGTCAAGGGAATCTGCCAATACCCTTTTGTCAGATCCAGTGTAGTCAAGAATTGGGCACTTCCCAGTCGGTCAACCAGTTCGTTGATGCGTGGTATGCATCGAATTGGGATACTTCATTCAGTCGGCGAAAGTCATTACAGAATCTTGTGGTACCGTCAGGTTTAGGCACTAGAACGATTGGACTGCACCACTGACTGTAAGATTCTTCAATAATCCCTAATTCTAACATTTTCTTTACTTCGGCCTTGATTTCTTCTCTTTTGGCTGCTGAGATTCGGTAGGGTCTCAGTGTTACTTTGGCTCTGGGGATCGTGTGGATATGGTGATAGGTCTCAGTCGTCCGTCCCGGTTTTGTAGAGAACACATCTCCGTTGCGATTAATCATGTCGGCTGCCTCGATCTTTTGGATCGGTGTCAAGTTGGGTGATATCTTCACTTGCTCGTGTATGTTATCCTCCTGGGGAAGGGTCTCCTGGGTGACTAAGCATGCCTCTCGATCATGCCAAGGTTTTAGAAGATTGATGTGGTAAATTTGCTCTGGTTTCCTGCGGCCTGGCTGCCTCACCTTATAGTTTACCTCTCCCACGGCTTCAATCACTTCATAGGGTCCCTGCCACTGGGCCAACAGCTTGCTTTCTGCTGTGGGCACCAGGACCATTACTCGATCCCCTGGTTGGAACCGTCGAAGCTTTGCTTGGTGGTTATAATGGGTTCGTTGGGTCTCCTGTGCTTTCTCCAAGTGTTCCCGTACAATGGGTGTAACTCGGGCTATCCGATCCCTCATCTGTAATACATTCTCGACTACGTTCCTTCCGGGATTTGGCTCTTCTTCCCAGGCTTCTCTGGCTATATCCAATATGCCCTGGGGGTGGCGCCCGTATAGTAGTTCGAATGGAGAGAAACCTGTAGAGGCTTGTGGGACTTCCCGGATGGCGAACATGAGGTAAGGCAATAGGGTATCCCAATCTTTCCCATCCCGGCTCACCACTTTCCTGATCATGGCCTTGAGGGTCCTATTGAACCTTTCCACAAGACCGTCTGTTTGTGGGTGATATACAGAGGTCCGTAGGGCTTGTACATGGAGCAATGCACAGAGATCTTTCATCAACTTGTACATGAAAGGTGTCCCTTGATCAGTCAGTATCTCCTTGGGTAGCCCAACCCGGGAAAAGATCTGTACTAGCTCCTTAGCTATTGTCTTGGAAGCCGTGTTGCGTAGGGAGACGGCTTCCGGGTATCGGGTTGCATAGTCTAGTACTACCAGCACATGTTGGTGGCCCCGAGCTGTCTTCTCTAGGGGCCCAATCAGATCCATGGCTATGCATTCAAATGGTACCTCTATTATTGGAAGAGGTATCAAAGGGGCCCGCAAGTGTGGGCGAGGCCTATGTAGCTGACATTCTGGACAAGAGGTGCAGTATCGCCTGACATCTTCATGTACTCCTGGCCAGAAGAACCTCCGCAGGATCCGTGCCTGGGTTTTCTCTACCCCTAGGTGTCCTCCAAACAGGTGACTGTGGGTGAGGCTCAATATGGTTTTTTGATGTTTTCGTGGCACCAGAAGTTGATGTATCTCCTGTTCCTGCATTTGCACCACCCGGTACAGGAAATCTTTCTTCACTATAAAGTAGGGTCCTGGACCCCGGACCTTCCCCTCCACTGGTATCCCATCTATCTCAGCCACCTCTTTCCTGACGTTATCATATCTAGGGTCCTCTGCCTGGTCCCGCCCAAAAGTCTCTCTCCCAGGAGTAACCTGCCTGAGCTCCCAGGGGCTGGCTTCTGCTTCTTCCAACGGCTCGTTGCCATCATGGCTGGGGCCAGCCTCTGGCTCACCTTCCGTGTTGGTAGTTTCTCTGATGGCTGCTCGTGTCCATCTGCCTACTAGCGCGGTCTTCTGGCCCTGGGTCAGGATCCGGGTTCCCAAGGCCTTTGCGGCCTTCCTTTCTTTTTTTGTCTTCCGGGCCTTTTGGGGGGCTGAGAATAGATCCTGACAAAACTCAGAAAACATTGGGGGTTGACATTCCCCCAACAATGAGTCGCTGTCAACAGGGTCCCCACCTCCCTCCAGCCTCTCCGGGGGGAGTAAATTATCAAACCCTGGATAGTCCCTCCCAATGACTACAGGATATGGGAGTTTAGGAACTACGCCCACTGTCACCTCAATGGGGTTCCCCTGAACCTCTATCTCCACTGGGATGGCGGGGTAATGGCTCACGGCCCCATGCACACACGTCACTGCTATGCATTTGGCTTGTAGCAGCTGGCTACTTTTTACCAGCTTACCCGATATAAGGGTGATAGCACTCCCTGAGTCCACAAGCGCTGTAGTCTCTGCTCCATTTATCTTCACCGGCCTGGTGTAGTTATGCGGGGCTAATGTGACGCCTGCAAGGTGGATAAGGGAGCACGGGACCTCCCAATCCCCCAAGTTGCATTGCATAGGCCCCTCGGTGCTGGGACACTGTGCTGCTATGTGTCCCCACTCCCCACATGCATAACATCTATAATTGTTTCTAATCATTCCCCTATCATGTGGGTTAGGGGGTTTAGTCCCAGGGTTCCCCTCACTCAGGCCAATCCCTTCCTTCTGGGGTCTCTGCTGGTTTTCAGCCCCCCCTTCCTCCACCTAGGACTCCCCAGGGGTTTGACTGTCCCACCTTCCAGGGTTGGAGTTGGGTGTTTGCTATGAAAGGGGCTTTCCTTGGGTAGTCGGGTCAATTCTCTGGCTGTCATGCATCTTTCTACCAGCGTGATCATCTCATCATAGGAGGACGGATCCTTCTGGCCTACCCATTTGCGGAGATCT
>NW_020713039.1:0-1053 GCF_002925995.2 Terrapene triunguis | reverse complement strand
CCTCGCTGTCTATAGGTCAGTTCTGGAGCGGGGCGGGAATCCCCCCTTGCTGTCAATAGGTTGGTTCCAGAGCAGGGTGGGAATCCGCCCTCACTATCTATAGGTTGGTTCTCGTTTCCCATGAGGATTCATTTAACTACTTGTCAAATGTGGTTAGGAACTTCCTGGTCCCTCCTCCCCGGCCCTCCAGGCATGGGGTGAGTGCCCTCTGTATGGGGGCGGGAGGTGCTGACAGGCCAGGCTAGTGGGCCCACAGGCGCCCTGAGCTTGCCGGCCTTGGGGACGGAAGAACAGGTACTGTGTTCTCTGTGTTAGGAGGATGGAGGGGTTTGTCCAACACCCAGCTGACAGCGGCCCCTGGACGTTTGCCACAAGTGCTGGGCTTCACACTGCAGAGCGAGGCGCCTTTCACCGCCATGGGAGCCCATGGGTCTGAAGGAGGACCGGAGGGCTGTGGTGCTGAGCAGGACTGGGGGAGACAGGGCAGACGAGGTCGTGACGGGGATGTGCCAGGGCCCAGCATGGCAGGCTCCCCACACTGATGGTGTCTGTGCCTACAGGAGCAGAGACGGAGGGGAGGCAGCCAGGCCTTTCCCAGCTGGAGAGTTGCAGCCGAGCACAGAGAACACCCTTCGGAGAGTGCTGCCCTCACCCTCGCTGCCCTACCGCGCTGCCTCTCCCGCACCCTCACTCGGCGACGACGGGGAGGCCGTGCTGACGCCGGACCAGGTGGCCGCGTACCTGGAGCTCAGCGCGGAGGCCGAGTGCCAGAGGTAAAGGCACCAGCCAAGCTTGGAATCCCCTCCCCAGCCTGCTGCAAGGCCCAGTGGCCGGGCACAACCTCTTGCTGCACCCACCCTCGTATCACACCCTCCCTCTGCTCCACCAAGCAGGCTGCACACCCGCCTGCACACTCACACAGACCCCTGCACACTCACACCTGCACACTCACACACACCTGCACACTCACACAGACCCCTGCACACACACACAGACCCCTGCACATGCACCCTCACTCACCTGCACACACATGCACACACTCACCCGCACACT
>NW_020713038.1:0-1066 GCF_002925995.2 Terrapene triunguis | reverse complement strand
AGCGGGGCGGGAATCCCCCCTCGCTGTCTATAGGTTGGTTCCGGAGCAGGGCGGGAATCCCCCCTTGCTGTCAATAGGTTGGTTCCAGAGCAGGGTGGGAATCCGCCCTCACTATCTATAGGTTGGTTCTCGTTTCCCATGAGGATTCATTTAACTACTTGTCAAATGTGGTTAGGAACTTCCTGGTCCCTCCTCCCTGGCCCTCCAGGCATGGGGTGAGTGCCCTCTGTATGGGGGCGGGAGGTGCTGACAGGCCAGGCTAGTGGGCCCACAGGCGTCCTGAGCTTGCCGGCCTTGGGGACGGAAGAACAGGTACTGTGTTCTCTGTGTTAGGAGGATGGAGGGGTTTGTCCAACACCCAGCTGACAGCGGCCCCTGGACGTTTGCCACAAGTGCTGGGTTTCACACTGCAGAGCGAGGCGCCTTTGGGAGCCCATGGGTCTGAAGGAGGACCGGGGGGCTCTGGTGCTGAGCAGGACTGGGGGAGACGGGGCAGGCGAGGTCATGACGGGGATGTGCCAGGGCCCAGCATGGCAGGCTCCCCACACTGATGGTGTCTGTGCCTACAGGAGCAGAGACGGAGGGGAGGCAGCCAGGCCTTTCCCAGCTGGAGAGTTGCAGCCGAGCACAGAGAACACCCTTCGGAGTGTGCTGCCCTCACCCTCGCTGCCCTACCGCACTGCCTCTCCCGCACCCTCACTGGGTGACGACGGGGAGGCCGTGCTGACGCCGGACCAGGTGGCCGCGTACCTGGAGCTCAGCGCGGAGGCCGAGTGCCAGAGGTAAGGGCACCAGCCAAGCTTGGAATCCCCTCCCCAGCCTGCTGCAAGGCCCAGTGGCCGGGCACAACCTCTTGCTGCACCCACCCTCGTATCACACCCTCCCTCTGCTCCACCAAGCAGGCTGCACACCCGCCTACACACTCACACAGACTCCTGCACACTCACACCTGCACACTCACACACACCTGCACACTCACACAGACCCCTGCACATGCACCCTCACTCACCTGCACACATTCACCCGCACACTCACACCCACCTGCCTGCACACTCGTATACACCTG
>NW_020713037.1:0-1349 GCF_002925995.2 Terrapene triunguis | reverse complement strand
GTGGGACGTGGGCCGCATAACCATGCCAATGCTTCCACACTGCACTTTGCAGACCTTTTGACTTGGGACTGTGGGTTGGGCATTTTTATTCATGACCTGGAAGAAAACATGAACACATCAATGATAAAGCTGGAAGACAACACAAAAATTGTGGGAGTGATAAATAATGAAGAAGACAGGGCACTGATTCAGAGTGATGTGGACTGCTAGGTAAACTGAGTGCAATCAAACAATATGCATTTTAGTATGGCTAAATGTAAACATCCGGGAACAAAGAACATAGGCCTTACTTACAGGATGGGGGCCTCTATCCTGGGGAGCAGTGACTCAAAAGAGATTTGGGGATCGTGGTGGATAATCAGCTGAACATGAGTTCCCAATGTGACACTGTGGCCAAAAGAGCTAATGAAATCATGGGATGCATAAACAAGGGAATCTCGAGTGAGGGTAGAGAGATTATTTTACTCTATATTTGGCACTGCTGGAATTCTGTGTCCAGTTCTGGTGAATTCAAGAAGGATGTTGATAAATTGGAGAGGGTTTCAGAGAGGAGCCACCAGGGCCGGCTCCAGGCACCAGCCCACCAAGCTTGTGCTTGGGGCGGCACCTGGAGGGGGGCGGCGCGGCGCTCCGGCCGCCGGGGAGAGCGGGGCCACAGCCGGGCTCGCCGCCCTCCCCCCGGCGCTCTGGCCACCCTCCCCCCTGGCGCCCTCCCCCCGGCCAGGGCTCGCCGCCCTCTCGCCACCCTGCCCCCTGTGCTCTGGCCGCCGCGGGGAGAGCCGAGCTCCCGCCGGGGCTCGCCGCCCTCCTCCCAGGGATCCGGCCGCCCTCCCCCCCGGCGCCCTGCCCCCGGGGCTCGCCGCCCTCCCTCCGGGGCTCCGGCCGCCCCCCCCCGCCAATGGAGGGGGGGCGGCCGGAGGCTTTTTTGCCTCGGGCGGCAAAAAAGCCAGAGCCGGCCCTGGGAGCCACAAGAATGATTAAGGAATTAGAAAACATGTCTTATAATGATGGACTCAAAGCTTAGCCTATTTAGCTTAACAAAAAGAAGGTTCAGCGGTGACTTGAGTACAGTCTATAAGTATCTACTTGGGGAACAAATATTTAATAATGGGCTCTTCAATCTAGCCGAGAAAGGCATAACATGGTTCTATGGTGGGAAGTTGAAGCCAGACAAATTCAGCATGGAAATAAAGTATACGTTTTAACAGTGAGAGTAATCAAGCATTGGGACAAGGGTCGTGGTGGATTCTCCGTCACTGACAATTTCTAAACCAAGACTGGATGTTTTTCTAAAAGATCTGCTCTAGGAATTATTTCAGGGAAGTTCTCTGGCCTGTGTGATACGGGAG
>NW_020713036.1:0-1014 GCF_002925995.2 Terrapene triunguis | reverse complement strand
CTTATTATTATATTTTTATAAAACCATGTAGACTGCACAACGTCACACCCTCCTCCTGAACTTACTGCCAGAGACTTGGACACTGACCATGGCGGAGGCAGTATACCTAAAATTTGTTTTTGGGCTCCCCTATGGGGCAGACACTCCTGTGTCCCCCAAAAGGGAAAGAGACCCTGATCCAGCTGTAGGCTCACAGCTCCAAGCTATGAGAGACCTTTCGCTGGCCAGCAAAATCCCCTCCCTTTCACTCAGGTTGGGTTTGCTTCCAGCTAGAGTCCTTGGGGTTTGTTTCCACCGCAGCAGTCACCAGGACCCCAACTTCCAGCTCCAGGATACATGTCTCTGTGCACCTCTTCCACTCCATTACAGCCAGGTCATGCTTCTGGGTCTTACTTGTTTTGTCTCTTAAGTCCAGGCTGGTGCGCAGCCTTTTCTTTTCCCAGGTCTGCCTTTTCCCAGGCAAATTGTACATCAATTTCCATTTGTCTTCCCTTGAGACCATCACTTGATGAGCTGGGATGCCACAGAGAACACCCTCCTGCCAGAACAGGCACCCCTCCACTCCTGTCTTGCTAGGTTAGACACTCCAGTCAGCTTCAGCACAGACAGAGGTTGGGCCACACCCATCTGCAGTTCACTGAAACTGAGATTTACTCAGCTCAGGGGCTTCTTAGTTAACAGGGACATTCCCAGCACCCATTGTTCAGTCTTTCTGGGCAATTCGCAACTTGTGTAGTTTTAGCTTCTTTTGATCTTCATTCTTACTTATTTTGCTTCCTTTTCTGTCCCTACTTCCCTTTCCCGAAATAAGCAAACAGAAAATAACAAACCAGTAACCACTTTGTCTGTTCTCCAGCCACCACACTTAAAACTCACTTAAAATCTCTACCAGTATCTCAAAGCAATCAGCTGTGCACAGACCCTGCTCGACTACGCCACTGTGACGGGTTGGATCACAGAAACCCCCTTGGGAGCTGCCACCCGATGTGCCAAGACTACCCCTGCTTCTGTTTT
>NW_020713035.1:0-1160 GCF_002925995.2 Terrapene triunguis | reverse complement strand
TTGGGAGCTGCCACCCGATGTGCCAAGACTACCCCTGCTTCTGTTTTCCCTGCCAGTTCAGGACTCCAGCACCCCGTCTTGCTGAGTCAGACACTCCTGTCTGGCTCTAACACAGACCAAGGGTCTGAATCACTTGTCCCAAAGCTGCAAGGTTACCCAAAAACAGCTCACAGGAGTGTGCTTGTCTTTAGCACTCAGATGCCCAACTCCCAATGGGGTCTAAACCCAGATAAATCCGTTTTACCCTGCATAAAGCTTATGCAGGGCAAACTCATAAATTGTTCGCCCTCTATAACACTGATAGAGAGATATGCACAGCTGTTTGCTCCCCCAGGTATTAATACATACTCTGAGTAAATTACTAAATAAAAAGTGATTTTATTAAATACAGACAGTAGGATTTAAGTGGTTCAAAGTAGTAACAGACAGAACAAAGTAAGTCACAAGCAAAATAAAATAAAATGCGCAAATCTATGCCTAATCAAACTAAATACAGATAATCTCACCCTCAGAGATGCTTCAGTAAGTTTTTCTCAGACTGGACACCTTCCAGGCCTGGGCACAATTCTTTCCCCTGGTACAGCTTTTGTTCCAGCTTAGGTGTTATCTAGGGGCTTCTCCATGATGGCTCCTCCCTCTCTCTCTTCTGTTCCACCCCTTTATATATCTTTTGCATAAGGCGGGAACCCTTTGTCTCTCTGGGTTTCCATCCCCCCCTCACTGGAAAAGCACCAGGTTAAAGATGGATTCCAGTTGAGGTGACATGATCACATGTCACTGCAAGACTTCATTACTCACTTGCCAGCACACACATATACAGGGAGACTCACAGGTAAACAGCCATCTGCAGACAATGGGAGTCATCAAGATTCCAAACCATCATTAATGGCCCACACTCTACATAATTACAATAGGCCCTCAGAGTTACATTTTATATTTCTAGTTTTAGATACAAGAGTGGTACATTTATACAAATTAGATGATCATACTCAGTAGATTATGCACTTTGTAATGATACCTTACAAGAGACCTTTTGTATGAAGCATATCCCAGTTACATTATATCACTTATTACCATATTTTCTTTAAATCTATCCCAGTTACATTATATTGACTTATTATTATATTTTTATAAAACCATGTAGACTGCACAACGTCACA
>NW_020713034.1:0-4160 GCF_002925995.2 Terrapene triunguis | reverse complement strand
CAGGTACCACTTCCCATCCCAGGAAATTCCCCACCTACAAGGCAGGCGATGATACTGAGGCCTTCTTAGAAAATTTTGAAAGGGCCTGCCTTGGATACAGCATCCCTCCACCCCAGTACATGGTAGAGCTGAGACCGCAGCTCAGTGGACCCTTAGCAGAGGTGGCGGCTGAAATGCCTAAGGAACACATGAACAGTTATGAACTTTTTAAAAACAAGGCCAGAATCAGAATGGGGCTAACACCTGAGCATGCCCGTCGGCGGTTCAGAGCCCTAAGGTGGAAACCAGATGTGTCATTTACCCGGCATGCCTACCACATTGACAAAAATTGTGATGCCTGGGTATCAGGAGCAAATGTTAAATCTCTGGAAGATCTGCTTTCCCTAGTAAAAATGGAGCAGTTTTTAGAGGGTGTTCCTGAGGAAATAGAAAGGTACATCCTAGATGGGAAGCCCAAAACTGTAACCGAGGCGGGGGAGATTGGAGCCAAATGGGTGGAGGTGACAGAAAAGAAAAAAGCTAGTAGCAGTTGGAGCGAATATCAGAAGGGGCAAGCCGAAACAAAACCTTACCACCGGGGACAACCCAAGGCCCCACCCACATCCCAAGGGAAACCCCAGACGCCTTCTCACCCCACCACACCAGTCTCCATCAACCAACATCGCCCCGGTGATACCTTAGCAGGGCGATGTTTTAAATGTAATGAACTGGGGCATATAAAGGCTCACTGCCCCAAGAACCCTAACCGATTACAGTTCATTACACCCCAATCACACCAAAGATCCCCAGACCCAGATGCCTCTCTCATACCCTCGGAGCGAAGGGAAACCTTGAGAGTGGGCGGAAAGAAGGTTATCGCTTGGAGGGATACTGGGGCACAAGTGTCAACTATCCACCAATCCCTAGTGGACCCCAAACTCATCAACCCGGAGGCTACAGTGACAATTCAACCCTTCGTGTCACAGTCTGTAACCTTGCCTACAGCCCAGTTGCATGTCCAGTACAAGGGCTGGGCAGGAATGTGGACTTTTGCAGTCTATGACAATTATCCCATCCCCATGCTGCTGGGGGAAGACTTGGCCAACCATGTGAAGCTAGCCAAGAGGGTGGGAATAGTCACCCGCAGCCAGGCTAAGCAAGCTTTCACCCCCATCCCTGTTCCTGAGCCGTCCACCAGGGCCCCGTCTGTGTTACCGGAGACCCAAACACAGGTGGTGGAACCGGATCCCCTGCCAACGACTGCAACAGCCGTAGTGGATCCAATCCCAGAGACCCAGCCAAAGCCAGTCCCGGAACCGGAACTGGCAACGCAACCAGCACCAGAACCATTGCCGGCACTGAGTCCAGCGCTTGCAAACCCGTCTACAACTCCAATGCCAGAGGGCACCAGCGAGCCTGAACTGGCGGAAGCAGCAGATAACCCTACCCAAGAGGCTCAGCCAGAGCCGGAGATACCACATAGTGCACCAGCGGACAGCGGTTCACAGTCAATGGAAACAGTCCCAGCACCTGCATCGCTTCCAGAGGGACCAAGCCCCAGTCCACAGTCCAAGGAGGAACTGATGTCTCCAGCATCAAGGGAACAGTTCCAGGCCGAGCAGGAAGCAGATGACAGCCTTCAGAAAGCTTGGGCGGCGGCACGGAGCACCCCACCGCCTCTCAGCTCTTCTAACCGATCCCGGTTTGTTGTAGAACAAGGACTTTTATACAAGGAAACTCTTTCTGGTGGGCACCAGGAAGACTGGCATCCTCAAAGACAGTTGGTGGTTCCCACTAAGTATCGGGTAAAGCTCTTGAGCTTAGCCCATGATCATCCCAGTGGCCATTCTGGGGTGAACAGAACCAAAGACCGGTTGGGGAAGTCCTTCCACTGGGAGGGAATGGGCAAGGACGTTGCTAATTATGTCCGGTCTTGTGAGGTGTGCCAACGAGTGGGAAAGCCCCAAGACCAGGTTAAAGCCCCTCTCCAGCCACTACCCATAATTGAGGTCCCATTTCAGCGAGTAGCTGTGGATATTCTGGGTCCTTTCCCAAAGAAGACACCCAGAGGAAAGCAGTACGTACTGACTTTCATGGATTTTGCTACCCGATGGCCGGAAGCTGTACCCTTAAGCAACACCAAGGCTAAAAGTGTGTGCCAGGCATTAGCAGACATTTTTGCCAGGGTAGGTTGGCCCTCCGACATCCTTACAGATTCGGGAACTAATTTCCTGGCAGGGAACATGAAAAACCTGTGGAAAGCTCACGGGGTGAATCACTTGGTTGCCACCCCTCATCACCATCAAACCAATGGTCTGGTGGAGAGGTTTAATGGAACTTTGGGGGCCATGATACGTAAATTCGTAAATGAACACTCCAATGATTGGGACCTAGTGTTGCAGCAGTTGCTTTTTGCCTACAGGGCTGTACCACATCCCAGTTTAGGGTTTTCACCATTTGAACTTGTGTATGGCCGCGAGGTTAAGGGGCCATTACAGTTGGTGAAGCAGCAATGGGAGGGGTTTACGCCTTCTCCAGGAACTAACATTCTAGACTTTGTAAGCAACCTACAAAACACCCTCCGACACTCTTTAGCCCTTGCTAAAGAAAACCTAAAGAATGCTCAGGAAGAGCAAAAGGCCTGGTATGATAAACATTCCAGAGAACGGTCCTTCAAAGTAGGAGACCAAGTCATGGTCTTAAAGGCGCTCCAGGCCCATAAAATGGAAGCGTCGTGGGAAGGACCATTCACGGTCCAGGAGCGCCTAGAAGCTGTTAACTATCTCATAGCCTCCCCCACCTCCAGCATAAAGCCTAAGGTATACCATGTTAATTCTCTTAAGCCCTTTTATTCCAGAGAATTAAACGTTTGCCAGTTTACAGCCCAGGAAACAGATGACGCGGAGTGGCCTGCAGGTGTCTACTACGAAGGAACAAGGAATGGTGGCGTGGAAGAGGTGAACCTCTCCACGACCCTGGGACGTCTGCAGCGACAGCAGATCAAGGAGCTGTGCACAAGCTTTGCACCGATTTTCTCAGCCACTCCAGGACGGACCGAACGGGCATACCACTCCATTGACACAGGTAATGCTCACCCAATTAGAACCCCACCCTACCGGGAGTCACCTCATGCCCAAGCTGCTATACAAAGGGAGATCCAGGACATGCTACAGATGGGTATAATCCGCCCCTCTAACAGTGCATGGGCATCTCCAGTGGTTCTAGTTCCCAAACCAGATGGGGAAATACGCTTTTGCGTGGACTACCGTAAGCTAAATGCTGTAACTCGTCCTGACAACTATCCAATGCCACGCACAGATGAGCTATTGGAAAAATTGGGACATGCCCAATTCATCTCTACTTTAGACTTAACCAAAGGGTACTGGCAAGTACCACTAGATGAACCCGCTAAGGAAAGGTCAGCCTTCGTCACCCAGGCAGGGGTGTACGAATTCAATGTACTCCCTTTCGGGTTGCGAAATGCACCCGCCACCTTCCAAAGACTTGTAGATGGTCTCCTAGCGGGATTGGGAGAATCTGCAGTTGCCTACCTCGATGATGTGGCCATTTTTTCTGATTCATGGACAGAACACCTGGAGCACCTGGGAAAAGTCTTCGAGCGCATCCGACAGGCAGGACTAACTGTTAAGGCTAAAAAGTGTCAAATAGGCCAAAACAGGGTGACTTACTTGGGGCACCAGGTGGGTCAAGGAACTATAAATCCCCTACAGGCCAAAGTGGATGCTATCCAAAAGTGGCCGGTTCCAAAGTCAAAGAAACAGGTCCAATCCTTCTTAGGCTTGGCCGGATATTATAGGCGATTTGTACCACACTACAGCCAAATCGCCGCCCCGCTGACAGACCTAACCAGAAAGAAACAGCCAAATGCAGTTCAGTGGACTGATAAGTGTCAAAAGGCCTTTAACCAGCTTAAGGCAACACTCATGTCTGACCCTGTGCTAAGGGCCCCAGACTTTGACAAACCGTTCCTAGTAACCACAGATGCGTCCGAGCGAGGCGTGGGAGCAGTTTTAATGCAGGAAGGACCGGATCAAGAATTCCATCCTGTCGTGTTTCTCAGCAAAAAACTGTCTGAGAGGGAAAGTCACTGGTCAATCAGCGAAAAGGAATGCTACGCCATTGTGTACGCGCTGGAAAAGCTACGCCCATATGTTTGGGGA
>NW_020713033.1:0-4147 GCF_002925995.2 Terrapene triunguis | reverse complement strand
AAATGGAGCAGTTTTTAGAGGGTGTTCCTGAGGAAATAGAAAGGTACATCCTAGATGGGAAGCCCAAAACTGTAACCGAGGCGGGGGAGATTGGAGCCAAATGGGTGGAGGTGACAGAAAAGAAAAAAGCTAGTAGCAGTTGGAGCGAATATCAGAAGGGGCAAGCCGAAACAAAACCTTATCACCGGGGACAACCCAAGGCCCCACCCACATCCCAAGGGAAACCCCAGACGCCTTCTCACCCCACCCCACCAGTCTCCACCAACCAACATCGCCCCGGTGATACCTTAGCAGGGCGATGTTTTAAATGTAATGAACTGGGGCATATAAAGGCTCACTGCCCCAAGAACCCTAACCGATTACAGTTCATTACACCCCAATCACACCAAAGATCCCCAGACCCAGATGCCTCTCTCATACCCTCGGAGCGAAGGGAAACCTTGAGAGTGGGCGGAAAGAAGGTTATCGCTTGGAGGGATACTGGGGCACAAGTGTCAACTATCCACCAATCCCTAGTGGACCCCAAACTCATCAACCCGGAGGCTACAGTGACAATTCAACCCTTCGTGTCACAGTCTGTAACCTTGCCTACAGCCCAGTTGCATGTCCAGTACAAGGGCTGGGCAGGAATGTGGACTTTTGCAGTCTATGACAATTATCCCATCCCCATGCTGCTGGGGGAAGACTTGGCCAACCATGTAAAGCTAGCCAAGAGGGTGGGAATAGTCACCCGCAGCCAGGCTAAGCAAGCTTTCACCCCCATCCCTGTTCCTGAGCCGTCCACCAGGGCCCCGTCTGTGTTACCGGAGACCCAAACACAGGTGGTGGAACCGGATCCCCTGCCAACGACTGCAACAGCCGTAGTGGATCCAATCCCAGAAACTCAGCCAAAGCCAGTCCCGGAACCGGAATTCGCAACGCAACCAGCACCAGAACCATTGCCAGCACTGAGTCCAGCGCTTGCAACCCCGTCTACAACTCCAATGCCAGAGGACACCAGCGAGCCTGAACTGGCGGAAGCAGCAGATAACCTTACCCAAGAGGCTCAGCCAGAGCCTGAGATACCACATAGTGCACCAGAGGACAGCGGTTCACAGTCAATGAAAACAGCCCCAGCACCTGCATCGCTTCCAGAGGGACCAAGCCCCAGTCCACAGTCCAAGGAGGAACTGATGTCTCCAGCATCAAGGGAACAGTTCCAGGCCGAGCAGGAAGCAGATGACAGCCTTCAGAAAGCTTGGGCGGCGGCACGGAGCACCCCACCGCCTCTCAGCTCTTCTAATCGATCCCGGTTTGTTGTAGAAAAAGGACTTTTATACAAGGAGACTCTTTCTGGTGGGCACCAGGAAGACTGGCATCCTCAAAGACAGTTGGTAGTTCCCACTAAGTATCGGGTAAAGCTCTTGAGCTTAGCCCATGATCATCCCAGTGGCCATTCTGGGGTGAACAGAACCAAAGACCGGTTGGGGAAGTCCTTCCACTGGGAGGGAATGGGCAAGGACGTTGCTAATTATGTCCGGTCTTGTGAGGTGTGCCAACGAGTGGGAAAGCCCCAAGACCAGGTTAAAGCCCCTCTCCAGCCACTACCCATAATTGAGGTCCCATTTCAGCGAGTAGCTGTGGATATTCTGGGTCCTTTCCCAAAGTAGACACCCAGAGAAAAGCAGTACGTACTGACTTTCATGGATTTTGCTACCCGATGGCCGGAAGCTGTACCCTTAAGCAACACCAAGACTAAAAGTGTGTGCCAGGCATTAGCAGACATTTTTGCCAGGGTAGGTTGGCCCTCCGACATCCTTACAGATTCGGGAACTAATTTCCTGGCAGGGAACATGAAAAACCTGTGGGAAGCTCATGGGGTGAATCACTTGGTTGCCACCCCTCATCACCATCAAACCAATGGTCTGGTGGAGAGGTTTAATGGAACTTTGGGGGCCATGATACGTAAATTCGTAAATGAACACTCCAATGATTGGGACCTAGTGTTGCAGCAGTTGCTTTTTGCCTACAGGGCTGTACCACATCCCAGTTTAGGGTTTTCACCATTTGAACTTGTGTATGGCCGCGAGGTTAAGGGGCCATTACAGTTGGTGAAGCAGCAATGGGAGGGGTTTACGCCTTCTCCAGGAACTAACATTCTAGACTTTGTAAGCAACCTACAAAACACCCTCCGACACTCTTTAGCCCTTGCTAAAGAAAACCTAAAGGATGCTCAGGAAGAGCAAAAGGCCTGGTATGATAAACATTCCAGAGAACGGTCCTTCAAAGTAGGAGACCAAGTCATGGTCTTAAAGGCGCTCCAGGCCCATAAAATGGAAGCGTCGTGGGAAGGACCATTCACGGTCCAGGAGCGCCTGGGAGCTGTTAACTATCTCATAGCCTCCCCCACCTCCAACATAAAGCCTAAGGTATACCATGTTAATTCTCTTAAGCCCTTTTATTCCAGAGAATTAAACGTTTGCCAGTTTACAGCCCAGGAAACAGATGACGCGGAGTGGCCTGCAGGTGTCTACTACGAAGGAACAAGGAATGGTGGCGTGGAAGAGGTGAACCTCTCCACGACCCTGGGACGTCTGCAGCGACAGCAGATCAAGGAGCTGTGCACAAGCTTTGCACCGATTTTCTCAGCCACTCCAGGACGGACCGAACGGGCATACCACTCCATTGACACAGGTAATGCTCACCCAATTAGAACCCCACCCTACCGGGAGTCACCTCATGCCCAAGCGGCTATACAAAGGGAGATCCAGGACATGCTACAGATGGGTATAATCCGCCCCTCTACCAGTGCATGGGCATCTCCAGTGGTTCTAGTTCCCAAACCAGATGGGGAAATACGCTTTTGCGTGGACTACCGTAAGCTAAATGCTGTAACTCGTCCTGACAACTATCCAATGCCACGCACAGATGAGCTATTGGAGAAATTGGGACATGCCCAATTCATCTCTACTTTAGACTTAACCAAAGGGTACTGGCAAGTACCACTAGATGAACCCGCTAAGGAAAGGTCAGCCTTCGTCACCCAGGCAGGGGTGTATGAATTCAATGTACTCCCTTTCGGGTTGCGAAATGCACCCGCCACCTTCCAAAGACTTGTAGATGGTCTCCTAGCGGGATTGGGAGAATCTGCAGTTGCCTACCTCGATGATGTGGCCATTTTTTCTGATTCATGGACAGAACACCTGGAGCACCTGGAAAAAGTCTTCGAGCGCATCCGACAGGCAGGACTAACTGTTAAGGCTAAAAAGTGTCAAATAGGCCAAAACAGAGTGACGTACCTGGGGCACCAGGTGGGTCGAGGAACTATAAATCCCCTACAGGCCAAAGTGGATGCTATCCAAAAGTGGCCGGTGCCAAAGTCAAAGAAACAGGTCCAATCCTTCTTAGGCTTGGCCGGATATTATAGGCGATTTGTACCACACTACAGCCAAATCGCCGCCCCGCTGACAGACCTAACCAGAAAGAAACAGCCAAATGCAGTTCAGTGGACTGATAAGTGTCAAAAGGCCTTTAACCAGCTTAAGGCAACACTCATGTCTGACCCTGTGCTAAGGGCCCCAGACTTTGACAAACCGTTCCTAGTAACCACAGATGCTTCCGAGAGAGGCGTGGGAGCAGTTTTAATGCAGGAAGGACCGGATCAAGAATTCCATCCTGTCGTGTTTCTCAGCAAGAAACTGTCTGAGAGGGAAAGCCACTGGTCAATCAGCGAAAAGGAATGCTACGCCATTGTGTACGCGCTGGAAAAGCTACGCCCATATGTTTGGGGACGGCGTTTCCAACTACAAACAGACCATGCTGCGCTACAGTGGCTTCATACCGCCAAGGGAAATAACAAAAAACTTCTTCGATGGAGTTTAGCTCTCCAAGATTTTGATTTTGAAATACAACACATTTCGGGAGCTTCTAACAAAGTGGCTGATGCACTCTCCCGGGAAAGTTTCCCAGAGTTAACTGGTTAACAATTGTTCTTGGAATGAAACATATTGTTAGTTTTTATATAATCAGTAGTATGTCTAAAGGTACATGTGTCTTATTAACTCTGTTTTCTCCTAGAACTCCAGGAAGAAATCACAGCCAGTGTGGAACCGAACGTCCAACACTATCTGTGATTTGGGGGGCGTGTCATAACTATAAAGGGAAGGGT
>NW_020713032.1:0-4038 GCF_002925995.2 Terrapene triunguis | reverse complement strand
AACTTAAGTGTGGAGTGGCTGGGCTGCTAACAAAGATATGCAATCTCGTTAAAAGAAGCTGTTATACTGGGAGGGAAGTCAATTTTGCACCGGTCTTTAATAAAGATGCTAGAAGTGCTCCTAGGAATTACATGCTAGAGAGACGTACTTTTGTACTAGGTAAATTAGTCAAAACGCAGTAAAGTAAATTTAGTAAAACAGTTATAAATTCACAATAACCATGATATGATGAGGGGAAAAAACCCACTGAGTTTTCATAAAGGAAAGTGGTGTCTCTTCACTCTGAGAACTATTTGACCGCATCAGCAAAACTGTGGATAAATGAAAACCAGCTGACAATTTGTACTTGCAAAGTATTTGCAAATATACTTTGTATTTTGACAAAGACCTTCACAAGAAGCTAATAAAGAAAGTAAAGTAGTCACAAGACAAGAGGTGAAGTTCAGACATAGATCAGAAACTGGCTGAGAGGCAGAAAACAGTAGGAATAAATGGTCAGTTTTCAATATGCAGAGAAGGTAACAGTGTCCCACTATTTAGGGCTGGTGTTTAATGCGTCTAAGGCTAGGTCTACACTGTGGCAGGGGGGATTGATCTAAGATACGCAACTTCAGCTACGAGAATAGCATAGCTGAAGTCGACGTATCTTAGATCAACTTACTTCACGTCCTTGCAGTGCGGGGTCGACTGCTGCTGCTCCTCCGTCGACTCTGCTTCCGCCTCTCGCCATGGTGGAGTTCCGGAGTCGACCGCAGAGCGATCGGGGATCGATTTATCCGCGCCTACACTAGACACGATAAATCGATCCCCAATAGATCAATCACTACCCGCCGATCCGGCGGGTAGTGAAGACATACCCAAACAGAGTAGGGAGTTCTTGGTCAATCTTTTTTTGACAGATGTGATAATGAAGCGGGGGTAGCTCCCTTTTATAGACACCCAGCCAGCCAGTTAGCTGTAAATTCCCTCTTGGTGTCTGTCTCTGCTTGCTTTACCTGTAAAAGGTTAACAAGCCCACATGTAAAAGAAAAGGAGTGAGAACTTAACCAAAAGAGCCAGTGGGAAGGCTAGAAGTTTTTAAAGTTGGGAAAGAAGCTTTCCCTTTGTGTCTGTTATGTCTCTCCGGGAAAGAGGGGAACAGAGGGCAGCAGGAATGCTGTGTAAAGCTATAAGCCACGTATGAAAAATCATCAGATCATACCTAGAATTACTTATTTGAAACCCCCCAAATATGTAAGTAAATGAGGAATGTTTAGCTAGACGCAATCAGGTTTATTTCTTTATTTTGGCCTGTGGACTCCTCTGTGCTAACCCCAGGTGCTTTTGTTTGCTTGTAACCTTTAAGCTGAACCTCCAGGAAAGCTATTTTTGGTGCTTAATTTTTAGAATTGCTCTTTTAAAAGCTAGCAAGAGCCTAAGTTCCAGATGTATTTTTTTCCTTTTTGTTTTTAATAAAATTTACTTTTTTTAAGAACAGGATTGGATTTTTGGTGTCCCACGAGATTTCTGCATGTTGTTTGATTAGCTGGTAGCAACAGCTAATTTCCTTTGTTTTCTTTCTCAGCTCTTTTTTTGTGTGTGTGTGTGTGTGTGTGTGTGTGTGTGTGTGTGTAAAAGAAGGAGAGAGAGAGAGAGAGAGAAAGGGCTTGAGGGTACCCCACAGGGAGGAATTCCCAAGTGCTCCTTCCTGAGTCCAAGGAGGGGGGTTTGCCTTTGGGTGGTGGCAACGTTTACCAAGCCAAGGTCAGAGAAAAGCTGTAACCTTGGAGTTTAATACAAGCCTGGAGTGGCCAGTATTAATTTTTAGAATCCTTGTGGGCCCCCACCTTCTGTACTCAAAGTGCCGAGTGGGGATTTAGCCTTGACTTGGTGGCAGTGGTGGGATCATTTTGAACCAGAAGCACAAAGCTCTCAGGATTTTCAAAGGACACATTTTTGCCAGGTTCAAGATCTACAAATTAAGGTTGTGTAGTGAACACAGCTGTTGTCTTTAGGACCCCTGCCTCATTTGTTGCAGAAATTACAAGATGTGTACCTATTGCAGGTACTGGCAGACTGGAAGGTGTGTAGTGAATTTAGTTAGAGGACTGCACGAAGAGAAAGCTCAGTCCCATGGTTAACACATGTTGCTCCTTTTGGCCCAAGGAACTAGCCAATGTTCAGGCCTTGTGGATTGTTTCTGTTAAGAAATACCTATCAACTTTTCCTCCTAGGTGCAGTCCAGTTTATTTACAAAGAATGTTCACTAAGTCCTGTCTCCCTGAATACAGTAGAAACAAACAGGAGGCAGTTTCCTTGTTTACAATTCCAAGCAGCACTCTGCCCAAAAAGCTCTTCCATCTTCCTCCCAGGGCCATGCTACCAGAGCTTCTCCCAGCTTTTCTGTTCTACATTTGTAAAGTATTTAGTACACTGGGTGCTAATGTAAATAAATAATATCAAATGTTTCTTTCCCAGTGTGAAAAGCTGAAAGGCTAAAGAGGTGAACTAGAATGCCTAGCTAGGTAAGAGGACTTTAACCTATAAAATCAGCCATTTCTGAAGCACGATAGGAAATTTAAAAAGTGAGATATTGTGATATCTGGATGGACAAATTAGGTCATACGGATTGGGGAGTAGAACTATACCTTAAAGTATTCTAGAGAATTTAATGAGTTAGCAGTCTGAGTGGACAGGACTATACGGTAGAATCTGTATGTCTTTACAACCGAACTCAGAAAAATAAAAATGCTAGTAAAGTTTTACTATTATAATCGGGATAGTACAGTAAGTTCAAAATATAAAGGGAAATCAAAAAGACAAATCACCAAATCTAGTAAGACATTGGGTTCTGTAGTACCCATTGGGGAAAACAACAGTAACGTGGGATTTGACAGAATCACATAGTCAACTGATGAAATGTCACACTGGAATATAATAAAAAAGGAGCAATTTCTTGATCATATCATGACTTCTTAGAATATCTAGGTCTAGGTAACAGTTTACAAGTAGCCTCTTGTCGTAAGTAATATACCGGAGTTGGTTGAAGTAGTAACTATTGTTTAGCCTTTTACTAACAGTCAGCAGTATATAATTCCAGTTAAAGTCTTCATAGGACAGTTCATACCAAAACCAGCAGTGTGGCATTAGTCTTTAGAAAAAGTGGGATATAAAAATCAAAAGAATTAAACTAATTTAAAAGGATACAAAAGTCAAATGTGAAGAAATTAAAATCTTTATTCAACGTGGCGGCTACTTAAGGATGTTTTACCATAGAAGTCAGCAAGAAAAAAGAAAGAAAAATCCCCATCCTGATATCCTGGAGGAGAAATTACAGGAAAAAACCTGCTCTGCTCCTGCAGCCTGGCTGACTGCACGAAAGGGTGCATGGGGCTGCACGTATGTCACCCTATGTGTAATGTTTGGCAAGTTTGAAAAAGGTGCATAAACTCTGGCAGGTAAAATGTAAGATGGAAATTAAGAAGGCAAAGGGGGAAATGACCAGAGGGGGGAAGGGGGTTCTGAGTGGTTCCCTTATCACTTTTAGCCCAGTGGCTAGAGAACTCACCCAGGACGTGGGAGACTCGGGTTCGATTCCATACACACCCCACCTTGTGAGGAGAAAGCATTTGAACAGGAATCTCCCACCCTCCCAGGAGAATGCTCTGAACACTGACCAATGGGACATTCTGATGGTGGAGGGCTCCCTCCATCTCTCCTGTGAAGCTGTTCCACTGTGTATAAATACTTAGTCACTGGGCTAGAAGGAGAGAGCACATGAGAAAGAGAATTATTCCGTAGGCCAGTTCTTAGGGCACACCTGTGGGAGACCCAGGATGAAGTCCCCCTGCTCCACTGACTATTTATGCACAGAGGAACAGCTTCATTGGGGGTTATTGAGGGAGCCTGACACCAGAAAATCCCATAGCTCAGTGGACCGCAGTGATGCCTAGAACTGGGATTTAGGCATCTGGGACTTAGGTGCCCAAGGACCTTTGTGGATCTGGGCTTTAGCCAGAACCAACTGGCACTTCATCCAACAGTTCTGAAGGAACTTAA
>NW_020713031.1:0-1419 GCF_002925995.2 Terrapene triunguis | reverse complement strand
TCTTTTTGCGGATACAGACTAACACGGCTGCTACTCTGAAACCTGTCATTATGCAAGGCACTGCATTTAGCCGTATGGAGTGGAAATCCATCAACTTCATGAAAAAACTCGTACAGATACAGACAGACATCATCTTCCTTTCCAAATGCAAGCAGATGGACATCATACCAAAAGGACTAAAGGTAAAAAATCCATTACAATCTACATATCACACAGACTATGCTGAGAGACTGTGTCAGACACTGTCAAAGAAACTGCGAAACCACCTGATCAGCATCCTATACAACAAACAGGGAAAGATTAAGAATGAGCTCTCAAAACTGGATACTCTCATAAGAAACCAACCTTCCACACAAACTTCCTCATGGATAGACTTTACAAAAACTAGACAAGCCATTTACAAGACAAACTTTGCCTCTCTACAAAAGAAAAAGGACACTAAACTATCTAAACTGCTACATGCCACAAGGAGCCACAACAGTAGTTCCCTTAACCCACCCAGCAATATTGTTAACCTTTCCAGCTATACTCTTAGCCCAGCAGAAGAGTCTGTCCTATCTCGGGGCCTCTCCTTTTGTCCCTCCAGACCCACGAACATGATACAGTTCTGCGGTGACCTAGAATCCTACTTTCGACGTCTCCGACTCAAAGAATATTTCCAACATACCTCTGAACAGCATACTAACCCACAGAATCCCCCCTACCAGCACTACAAAAAAAAGGATTCTGCGTGGACTCCTCCGGACGGTCGTAACAACAGACTGGATTTCTACATAGATTGCTTCCGTCAACGTGCAAAGGCTGAAATTGTGGATAAGCAACATCACTTGCCCCATAACCTCAGCCATGCTGAACACAACGCCATCTACAGCCTCAGAAACAACCCTGACATCATTATCAAAAAGGCTGACAAAGAAGGTGCTGTCGTCATCATGAATAAATTGGAATATGACCAAGAGGCTGCTAGACAGCTCTCTAACACCACATTCTACCAGCCATTATCCTCTGATCCCACTGAGGATTACCTAAAGAAACTACACCATCTGCTAAAAAAACTCCCTGACAAAGCACAGGAACAAATCTGTACAGATACATGCCTAGAACCCCGACCAGGGACATTCTATTTGCTACCCAAGATCCATAAACCTGGGAATCCTGGACGCCCCATCATCTCAGGCATTGGCACCCTAACATCAGGCTTGTCTGGTTATGTGGACTCTCTCCTCAGACCCTACGCTACCAGCACTCCCAGCTATCTTCGAGATACTACTGACTTCCTGAGGAAACTACAATCCATCGGTGATCTTCCAGAAAACACCATCCTGGCCACTATGGACGTAGAAGCCCTCTACACCAATATTCCACACAAAGATGGACTACAAGCTATCAGGAACAGTATCCCCGATAATGTCACAGCTA
>NW_020713030.1:0-1460 GCF_002925995.2 Terrapene triunguis | reverse complement strand
TAGCTGTGACATTATCGGGGATACTGTTCCTGATAGCTTGTAGTCCATCTTTGTGTGGAATATTGGTGTAGAGGGCTTCTACGTCCATAGTGGCCAGGATGGTGTTTTCTGGAAGATCACCGATGGATTGTAGTTTCCTCAGGAAGTCAGTAGTATCTCGAAGATAGCTGGGAGTGCTGGTAGCGTAGGGTCTGAGGAGAGAGTCCACATAACCAGACAAGCCTGATGTTAGGGTGCCAATGCCTGAGATGATGGGGCGTCCAGGATTCCCAGGTTTATGGATCTTGGGTAGCAAATAGAATGTCCCTGGTCGGGGTTCTAGGCATGTATCTGTACAGATTTGTTCCTGTGCTTTGTCAGGGAGTTTTTTTAGCAGATGGTGTAGTTTCTTTAGGTAATCCTCAGTGGGATCAGAGGATAATGGCTGGTAGAATGTGGTGTTAGAGAGCTGTCTAGCAGCCTCTTGGTCATATTCCAATTTATTCATGATGACGACAGCACCTTCTTTGTCAGCCTTTTTGATAATGATGTCAGGGTTGTTTCTGAGGCTGTAGATGGCGTTGTGTTCAGCATGGCTGAGGTTATGGGGCAAGTGATGTTGCTTATCCACAATTTCAGCCTTTGCACGTTGACGGAAGCAATCTATGTAGAAATCCAGTCTGTTGTTACGACCGTCCGGAGGAGTCCACGCAGAATCCTTTTTTTTGTAGTGCTGGTAGGGGGGATTCTGTGGGTTAGTATGCTGTTCAGAGGTATGTTGGAAATATTCTTTGAGTCGGAGACGTCGAAAGTAGGATTCTAGGTCACCGCAGAACTGTATCATGTTCGTGGGTCTGGAGGGACAAAAGGAGAGGCCCCGAGATAGGACAGACTCTTCTGCTGGGCTAAGAGTATAGCTGGAAAGGTTAACAATATTGCTGGGTGGGTTAAGGGAACTACTGTTGTGGCTCCTTGTGGCATGTAGCAGTTTAGATAGTTTAGTGTCCTTTTTCTTTTGTAGAGAGGCAAAGTTTGTCTTGTAAATGGCTTGTCTAGTTTTTGTAAAGTCTATCCATGAGGAAGTTTGTGTGGAAGGTTGGTTTCTTATGAGAGTATCCAGTTTTGAGAGCTCATTCTTAATCTTTCCCTGTTTGTTGTATAGGATGCTGATCAGGTGGTTTCGCAGTTTCTTTGACAGTGTCTGACACAGTCTCTCAGCATAGTCTGTGTGATATGTAGATTGTAATGGATTTTTTACCTTTAGTCCTTTTGGTATGATGTCCATCTGCTTGCATTTGGAAAGGAAGATGATGTCTGTCTGTATCTGTACGAGTTTTTTCATGAAGTTGATGGATTTCCACTCCATACGGCTAAATGCAGTGCCTTGCATAATGACAGGTTTCAGAGTAGCAGCCGTGTTAGTCTGTATCCGCAAAAAGAACAGGAGTACTTGTGGCACCTTAGAGACTAACAAATTTATT
>NW_020713029.1:0-1179 GCF_002925995.2 Terrapene triunguis | reverse complement strand
TGGACTACAAGCTATCAGGAACAGTATCCCCGATAATGTCACAGCTAACCTGGTGGCTGAACTCTGTGACTTTGTCCTCACCCACAACTATTTCACATTTGGGGACAATATATACCTTCAAGTCAGCGGCACTGCTATGGGTACCCGCATGGCCCCACAGTATGCCAACATTTTTATGGCGGACTTAGAACAACGCTTCCTTAGCTCTCGTCCCCTAACGCCCCTACTCTACTTGCGCTACATTGATGACATCTTCATCATCTGGACCCATGGAAAAGAAGCCCTTGAGGAATTCCACCATGATTTCAATAATTTCCATCCTACCATCAACCTCAGCCTAGATCAATCCACACAAGCGGTCCATTTCCTGGACACTACTGTGCTAATAAGCGATGGTCACATAAATACCACCCTGTACCGGAAACCTACTGACCGCTACACTTACCTACATGCCTCCAGCTTCCATCCAGGACACACCACACGATCCATTGTCTACAGCCAAGCTCTAAGATATAACCGCATTTGCTCCAATCCCTCAGATAGAGACAAGCACCTACAAGATCTCTATCAAGCATTCTTAAAACTACAATACCCACCTGCTGAAGTGAAAAAACAGATTGACAGAGCCAGACGAGTACCCAGAAGTCACCTCCTACAAGACAGGGCCAACAAAGAAAATAACAGAACACCACTAGCTGTCACCTTCAGCCCCCAACTAAAACCTCTCCAGCGCATCATCAGAGATCTACAACCTATCCTGAAAGATGATCCTTTACTCTCACAGATCTTGGGAGACAGACCTGTCCTTGCTTACAGACAACCCCCCAACCTAAAGCAAATACTCACCAGCAACCAGACATCACTGAACAAAAACACTGACCCAGGAACCTATCCTTGTAACAAAGCCCGATGCCAACTCTGTCCACATATCTATTCAAGTGACACCATCATAGGGCCTAATCACATCAGCCATACCATCAGGGGCTCGTTCACCTGCACATCTACCAATGTGATATATGCCATCATGTGCCAGCAATGCCCCTCTGCCATGTACATTGGCCAAACCGGACAGTCTCTACGCAAAAGAATTAATGGACACAAATCTGACATCAGGAATCATAATACTCAAAAACCAGTGGGAGAACACTTTAACCTGTCTGGCCATTCTATGACAGACCT
>NW_020713028.1:0-1179 GCF_002925995.2 Terrapene triunguis | reverse complement strand
AGGTCTGTCATAGAATGGCCAGACAGGTTAAAGTGTTCTCCCACTGGTTTTTGAGTATTATGATTCCTGATGTCAGATTTGTGTCCATTAATTCTTTTGCGTAGAGACTGTCCGGTTTGGCCAATGTACATGGCAGAGGGGCATTGCTGGCACATGATGGCATATATCACATTGGTAGATGTGCAGGTGAACGAGCCCCTGATGGTATGGCTGATGTGATTAGGCCCTATGATGGTGTCACTTGAATAGATATGTGGACAGAGTTGGCATCGGGCTTTGTTACAAGGATAGGTTCCTGGGTCAGTGTTTTTGTTCAGTGATGTCTGGTTGCTGGTGAGTATTTGCTTTAGGTTGGGGGGTTGTCTGTAAGCAAGGACAGGTCTGTCTCCCAAGATCTGTGAGAGTAAAGGATCATCTTTCAGGATAGGTTGTAGATCTCTGATGATGCGCTGGAGAGGTTTTAGTTGGGGGCTGAAGGTGACAGCTAGTGGTGTTCTGTTATTTTCTTTGTTGGCCCTGTCTTGTAGGAGGTGACTTCTGGGTACTCGTCTGGCTCTGTCAATCTGTTTTTTCACTTCAGCAGGTGGGTATTGTAGTTTTAAGAATGCTTGATAGAGATCTTGTAGGTGCTTGTCTCTATCTGAGGGATTGGAGCAAATGCGGTTATATCTTAGAGCTTGGCTGTAGACAATGGATCGTGTGGTGTGTCCTGGATGGAAGCTGGAGGCATGTAGGTAAGTGTAGCGGTCAGTAGGTTTCCGGTATAGGGTGGTATTTATGTGACCATCGCTTATTAGCACAGTAGTGTCCAGGAAATGGACCGCTTGTGTGGATTGATCTAGGCTGAGGTTGATGGTAGGATGGAAATTATTGAAATCATGGTGGAATTCCTCAAGGGCTTCTTTTCCATGGGTCCAGATGATGAAGATGTCATCAATGTAGCGCAAGTAGAGTAGGGGCGTTAGGGGACGAGAGCTAAGGAAGCGTTGTTCTAAGTCCGCCATAAAAATGTTGGCATACTGTGGGGCCATGCGGGTACCCATAGCAGTGCCGCTGACTTGAAGGTATATATTGTCCCCAAATGTGAAATAGTTGTGGGTGAGGACAAAGTCACAGAGTTCAGCCACCAGGTTAGCTGTGACATTATCGGGGATACTGTTCCTGATAGCTTGTAGTCCA
>NW_020713027.1:0-1881 GCF_002925995.2 Terrapene triunguis | reverse complement strand
CCCGCAGCTCCACACAGGGGTCGGGGTCGGGGTTCGCAGCTCACAGCCGCGCGCCTGGGTTGGGGCTCGTAGCCCCGCAGCTCCACACAGGAGTCGGGGTCGGGGTTCGCAGCTCACAGCCGGGCGCCTGGGTTGGGGCTCGTAGCCCCGCAGCTCCACACAGGGGTTGGGGCTCGCAGCCATGCGTCGCGGTCTGGGCTCACAGCCCGGCGCAGGGGTCGGGGCTCGCAACTTGCAGCCACGTGCCGGGGTCGGGGCTCACTACCCCTCACATAACCGGGTCACGACCATGCTTTATAATTACGGTAGGGTGTATTCTATTTCTTTTCCATTTACATTGTACATTTGTCATGACTCAATGTGCATATTATGTGATTATAATTTTTCATAAAATAATAAGAATTAAAAAACTTAATTTGTCTTTTTCTGCGCCCCTCAGCTTTGCGTGCCTGAGGCAAGTGTTTCACTCGCCTCGCCCTTGTTACGGCACTGGTTCACAGCCCTCTCCAGGGACAGCTTCCTCTTGGCCTGCGCCCTATGAATGTCTCCCTGTGGCGGGGTCAGACCACCCCGCCTTAACCCGGAAGGAGTTAAGCCCCAGGGACTGGCAGCGGAAGTCCCGCCTCCCTGGGAAGACTGGGCATGCTCCAAGTGCTACAGGAGTATAAAGGGAGGGAGACCAGCTCATTCTGGGCTGGAGTCTGTAGGAGAAGGACCTGCCGGGGGAGCTCCTGTGGAGGGCCAGCTACAGCTGCTGACTGCACTGGGAAGCGACCCCGTCCACGGCCCGCCTGCACCTCGGTGAGTGGAGGAGACCTGGGAGACGACTGGATCCGCAGAGTACCGAGGACCTGACGACTCCTGGGGGACCCCAATGGAGAGCCTGGTAGGAAGTGACTGTGGGAGGGTGACTGAGTGGTACCTTTCCCCCCCTCCCCGGGGGAAACTCAGCGTGTTTTGGTCGGAACCCCCCGCTGAGTTGATGGCAAGCCACTATGCCACTGTAAGGGCCCTGGGTCAGGACCCCCCTACTGGGGCTGTCACACCCCAACAATAAAGACTCTGTCCGCTAGGCCACGCTACCCTCCACCAAGGGTTGCTTCTTGGACTCTGGCCGGTAAGCCCCACTGCCCTGTAGACAAGGGCCGTATTATAGACTCTGGCCGCTAGGCCACATCTCCCTGCATTAAGGGGGACGCCATAGACTCTGGCCGCTAGGCCATGCTACCTCCACCAAGGGTTGCTTCTTGGACTCTGGCCAGTAGGCCCCACTGCCCTGAACGAAAGGGCTATTTTATGGACGGTGGCGGATAGTCCACGCTGTACCCTTGGGGGTGTGGACTGCCACACTCCCCCACGATCTTCCACTTATCCAGTGCAGAGCACCAAGCCCTTCCAATCTGCATAGGATGCAGGAAGCCTTACAGGTAATTGCCTGTAGGGCACATGGCTAGGAGACAGCATGTGACCTGCAATTACAGCTCCCAGTCTCACTGGGGCATACACAAACCCTCCAAAGCCAGGTGCCCCATTACAGCCTCATTTCTCAGGTGTGGGAAACAGGCAGAGAGAGATGTAGTGACTGGCCCAAGGTCACACGGGAAGTCTGTAGCGGAACTGGGAATTGAACCCAGGTGCCCTGACTCCCACAGCCACTTTTCTTCCCTGAGAACATGGCACACTGACGACATGCTTGCTCTGGGTACCACACCAAGGGTATAATGATAGACAAGGAAGTTATGCCAACACAGCCCAGGGCGAAACTCTCTGGAGTTGAGGGGCAGAGCATTTCTTATGTCTCCCTCCCTGGGCTACATCCCAGTGTCCCTCCCAAACTCCTTGCTCAGAAAGTCCCAGTCTCCCCTATACCTCCCAACACCT
>NW_020713026.1:0-1614 GCF_002925995.2 Terrapene triunguis | reverse complement strand
GCCTGGGTTGGGGCTCGTAGCCCCGCAGCTCCACACAGGGGTCGGGGCTCGCAGCCATGCGACGCAGTCAGGGCTCACAGCCCGGCGCAGGGGTCGGGGCTCGCAACTTGCAGCCACGTGCCGGGGTCGGGGCTCGCTACCCCTCACATAACTGGGTCGCGACCCAGAACCAATGCTTTATAATTACGGTAGGGTGTATTCTATTTATTTTCCATTTACATTGTACATTTGTCATGACTCAATGTGCATATTATGTGATTATAACTTTTCATAAAATAATAAGAATTAAAAAACTTAATTTGTCTTTTTCTGCGCCCCTCAGCTTTGCGTGCCTGAGGCAAGTGTTTCACTCGCCTCGCCCTTGTTACGGCACTGGTTCACAGCCCTCTCAAGGGACAGCTTCCTCTTGGCCTGCGCCCTATGAATGTCTCCCTGTGGCGGGGTCAGACCACCCCGCCTTAACCCGGAAGGAGTTAAGCCCCAGGGACTGGCAGCGGAAGTCCCGCCTCCCTGGGAAGACTGGGCATGCTCCAAGTGCTACAGGAGTATAAAGGGAGGGAGACCAGTTCATTCTGGGCTGGAGTCTGTAGGAGAAGGACCTGCAGGGGGAGCGCCTGTGGAGGGCCAGCTACAGCCGCTGACTGCACCGGGAAGCGACCCCGTCCATGGCCCGCCTGCACCTCGGTGAGTGGAGGAGACCTGGGAGATGACTGGATCCGCAGAGTACCGAGGATCCGACGACTCCTGGGGGACCCCAATGGAGAGCCTGGTAGGAAGTGACTGTGGGAGGGTGACTGAGTGGTACCTTTCCCCCCCTCCCTGGGGGAAACTCAGCGTGTTTTGGTTGGAACCCCCCGCTGAGTTGGTGGCAAGCCACTATGCCACTGTAAGGGCCCTGGGTCAGGACCCCCCTACTGGGGCTGTCACACCCCAACAATAAAGACTCTGGCCGCTAGGCCACGCTACCCTCCACCAAGGGTTGCTTCTTGGACTCTGGCCAGTAGGCCCCACTGCCCTGAACGAAAGGGCTATTTTACGGACGGTGGTGGATAGTCCACGCTGTACCCTTGGGGGTGTGGACTGCCACACTCCCCCACGATCTTCCACCTATCCAGTGCAGAGCACTAAGCCCTTCCAATCTGCATAGGATGCAGGAAGCCTTACAGGCAATTGCCTGTAGGGCACATGGCTAGGAGAAAGCATGTGACCTGCAATTACAGCTCCCAGTCTCACTGGGGCTTACACAAACCCTCCAAAGCCAGGTGCCCCGCTACAGCCTCATTTCTCAGGTGTGGGAAACAGGCAGAGAGAGATGAAGTCACAAGGTCACACGGGAAGTCTGTAGCGGAACTGGGAATTGAACCCAGGTGCCCTGACTCCCACAGCCACTTTTCTTCCCTGAGAACATGTCACACTGACGACATGCTTGCTCTGGGTACCACACCAAGGGTATAATGATAGACAAGGAAGTTATGCCAACACAGCCCAGGGCGAAACTCTCTGGAGTTGAGGGGCAGAGCATTTCTTATGTCTCCCTCCCTGGGCTACATCCCAGTGTCCCTCCCAGACTCCTTGCTCAGAAAGTCCCAGTCTCCCCTATACCTCCCAACACCT
>NW_020713025.1:0-2972 GCF_002925995.2 Terrapene triunguis | reverse complement strand
TCCTATAGGGCCCTGGACCCAGTGCTCCCTGCCAGCCACCACTGGGGTATTAACAGCCCTGCTCTGATAGGGCCCTGGACACAACACTCCCTGCCAGCCACCACTGAGCCCTGCTCCTATAGGGCCCCGGATCCAATGCTCCCTGCCAGCCACCACTGAACCCTGCTCCTATAGGGCCCCGGACCCAGCGCTCCCTGTCTGCTACCTCTGGGACATCAACACTGGGGCATTCTACGGGGCTGCCTCCCTGCCAGCTGACATCAGGCAGCTGATAAAGAGAAATAACATTTCAGTCATTGAACTCGCCCCAGATGGGCAGCTGACAATCGCTCCCTGCCTTCACTTCTCCTGCATCCCTCCCCCACCTCTCCAACCCATTTACTGTTAGTTCAGGTCATGATTTCTGCCTGTTACACATGGATCATTTTAATTACAGCAAGCAGTTTGCCTGCCACGCAGGGAGCCTGCAGGCCCAGCTGGCACGAGTCACAGCACCAAGGGAGTGGCATGAGACATATGAAGGGCCAACCTGAGCCAGGGCCCTTGGCTGCCAGAGTTGAGAACTAGATGCTCATCCTAGTAGCTAGTACATCTGTCTCAGCAGACCCCACACTCTGGGGCAGATAGTCCCTCCTCCTCACCAGACCTGATGGAACTGGTAGTGGTGGAGGGGGAATGGGGCCTCAGTCCCCAATGAGGGAGCTACAGCAAAGGCACATGGGCTCCAGTAGAGGCAGGGGAAAGAGCAAAACAGCTGTAACAGTCCTTTACACCGCAGAGAGCCATTTATGGGGCCACAAGCACTGAGAACCAGGTCTCTGCGTGGTGCATGAGCTCCTTAATGGTGGAAATTAAGCAAAGAGCAAGCTTGGGATATTTGAGCCCTATAAACATAATGGGTCCCAATCACCATTCTGCAAACACCACTCAGCCAGATCCTTGTGTCCGCTCAGGTTCCCCAGGTGGCAAGGTTCCTGCCGGAACCCAGTGGCACTGCCTTGCCCCAGAATGGCCTGGTCTGTCCCATGGTAACAGTGCCCAGTGCTGTTATCACCATGTGGACCCTGCCGTACTGGCACAGCTGAGAGACCAACAGGCTAGCCAGGACGGGCCCAAGGACAGAGACCAGCTGTGGGACCAAGCTGCCCAGCTATAGGGGGAGGGATAGCTCAGTGATTTGAGCATTGGCCTGCTAAACCCAGAGTTGTGAGTTCAATCCTTGAGGGGGCCATTTAGGGATTGGGGGCAAAAATCTGTCTGGGGCTTGGTCCTGCTTTGAGCAGGGGGTTGGACTAGATGACCTCCTGAGGTCCCTTCCAACCCTGATAATCTATGTCTATGAGGGACCCCTTGGCTTCCTGCTGGGTTTGTCCTTCCCCACATTACTGAGGGGGACAAAAGCTCCTGGCAGGAGTGGGGCTTACTCACCACGGAGAAGTCCTCTGGCCCACACTCAGCCCCTTGGTAGCTGCAGCTCAGCAGCATGTCCTCCAGCTGGTGGCAAGTGCGGTTGTAGAAGTTGTACATGTTCAGGGGCTGCTCAAAGGTCTCGGGGCTGAGCTGGGCCAGGGGGAAGCCCGGCTCTGTCAAGTTCACAGACATCAGGGGCGCAATGTAGAGCAGGTCCTCCTGGCTGAGCTGCGAAATCCGCAGGAGGTTGATATTGCAGAAGGTGATGGCTGGAAAGGTCATCTCAGGGCTATTCTGCTCATCCAGCAGCGTGACATGGTGGTACTCCAGGTAGGAGATGATGCGGTCAGCCACCTGGTAGAGGAACATGGAGAGGGAGAGCAGGAAGGCCAGTGCCCAGAGCATCTGCCGCACCCTGAAGCCGCCCTCCATGAAGATGTGGCTGGCTCCGTGCAGCGTGCAGCTGCTGGCAAAAGCCACAAGGTCAGTGGCCGTCCTCTCCTCCTCCTCCTCTTCATCCTCCTCCTGACCGTAAAGGAACTCGTCCACGCTGTCTTCTCCTCTCCCCATGGTCCCGTTGTCCCCACGCCCCTCCTCACTGGAGGAGAAGGAGATGGTGCAGAATATCTGGATGGGCATCCTGCAGGAAGGGGGTCCCACCCCTCCTCACCCCTCCTTGTTCCACTGCTGCCCAGGGAGTCCTCAAGGGCTTTGGTCTGACCCTCTTGAGGGACAAAGGAAGAAAGATACGAGAGTGGGAGAGAGAGCTAGGGAGGACAGAGGGAGAGGAAAGTTGAGGAAAAAAGCAGGGAGGAGAGGGGGAGAGAGAGAGGAAATTAGAGTGACCAGATGGAGACAGGGGGTGGCAAAGGGAGAAGTGGAGACACGGAGAGAAAAAGGGAAGAGAGCAGAGACTGGAGGAGAGAAAGGGACAAATGAGGCATTATCGGAGGAGCGAGAGAGAAGGGGATGGGAGGAAGATGAGTGAGCAGGAGTTCTGCAGGGCTCCCACCCAGCCCAACGAGGAGCCTGGTCCGGGTTGTGGCTGGCAGGGCAAAGAAAAAAAGTGTTGCTGGCTCCAAAAGCTTCGCTGCTCAATTTGCTAACAAGTTGGGAGCTCCCGACCCCCTGAGCTCTGAGCCGAGTTGCAGCACTCCTGTGTGGCTGCGCGCTCCGGACGATCGTATGCGTGTGTGTGAGCGCAGAGCCTACAGCCCAGTGCTGCAAGCAGCCCGGCCAGCAGAGACCGGGCCTGCTGAATAATTGATCAGCATTCCCTGTCCTCGGAGCCGGTGGAGGAGGTGATGAGGGCTGGGGGGAGGGACACAGTCCAGCCTGGCAGCCCCTGAGGGCCCGATGCACCCAGGCCCCGTCTTCCCAGTGGCAGGTTGTTTCCCGAACCCACCATGTCTCAGCCTGTTCTAACACCTCACAACTGTTTATCAAAAAGTGTCCAGAGCCAGAGAGAATACGGGACCCACCGAGCCCAAACCACAGTGTGTGGGGTTCATACCGCAGAGAATCCTCTGGCCATAAACCGATCAAGTTGGAGCCTTGTGCTG
>NW_020713024.1:0-3044 GCF_002925995.2 Terrapene triunguis | reverse complement strand
CCACTGGGGCATTAACAGCCCTGCTCCTATAGGGCCCTGGACCCAACGCTCCCTGCCAGCCACCACTGGGGCATCAACAGCCCTGCTCCTATAGGGCCCTGGACACAACACTCCCTGCCAGCCACCACTGAGCCCTGCTCCTATAGGGCCCCGGATCCAATGCTCCCTGCCAGCCACCACTGAACCCTGCTCCTATAGGGCCCCAGACCCAGCGCTCCCTGTCTGCTACCTCTGGGACATCAACACTGGGGCATTCTACGGGGCTGCCTCCCTGCCAGCTCACATCAGGCAGCTGATAAAGAGAAATAACATTTCAGTCATTGAACTCGCCCCAGGTGGGCAGCTGACAATCGCTCCCTGCCTTCACTTCTCCTGCATCCCTCCCCCACCTCTCCAACCCATTTACTGTTAGTTCAGGTCATGATTTCTGCCTGTTACACATGGAGCATTTTAATTACAGCAAGGAGTTTGCCTGCCACGCAGGGAGCCTGCAGGCCCAGCTGGCACAAGTCACAGCACCAAGAGAGTGGCATGAGACATATGAAGGGCCAACCTGAGCCAGGGCCCTTGGCTGCCAGAGCTGAGAACTAGATGCTCATCCTAGCAGCTAGTACATCTGTCTCAGCAGACCCCACCCTCTGGGGCAGACAGTCCCTCCTCCTCACCAGACCTGATGGAACTGGTAGTGGTGGAGGGGGAATGGGGCCTCAGTCCCCAATGAGGGAGCTACAGCAAAGGCACATGGGCTCCAGTAGAGGCAGGGAAAAGAGCAAAACAGCTGTAACAGTCCTTTACACCGCAGAGAGCCATTTATGGGGCCACAAGCACTGAGAACCAGGTCTCCGTGTGGTGCATGAGCTCCTTAATGGTGGAAATTAAGCAAAGAGCAAGCTTAGGATATTTGAGCCCTATAAACATAGTGGGTCCCAATCACCATTCTGCAAACACCACTCAGCCAGATCCTTGTGTCTGCTCAGGTTCCCCAGGTGGCAAGGTTCCTGCCGGAGCCCAGTGGCACTGCCTTGCCCCAGAATGGCCTGGTCTGTCCCATGGTAACAGTGCCCAGTGCTGTTATCACCACGTGGACCCTGCCGTACTGGCACAGCTGAGAGACCAACAGGCTAGCCAGGACGGGCCCAAGGACAGAGACCAGTTGTGGGACCAAGCTGCCCAGCTATAGGGGGAGGGATAGCTCAGTGGTTTGAGCATTGGCCTGCTAAACCCAGAGTTGTGAGTTTAATCCCTGAGGGGGCCATTTAGGGATTGGGGGCAAAAATCTGTCTGGGGATTGGTCCTGCTTTGAGCAGGGGGTTGGACTAGATGACTTCCTGAGGTCCCTTCCAACCCTGATAATCTATGTCTATGAGGGGCCCCTTGGCTTCCTGCTGGGTTTGTCCTTCCCCACATTACTGAGGGGGACAAAAGCTCCTGGCAGGAGTGGGGCTTACTCACCACGGAGAAGTCCTCTGGCCCACACTCAGCCCCTTGGTAGCTGCAGCTCAGCAGCATGTCCTCCAGCTGGTGGCAAGTGCGGTTGTAGAAGTTGTACATGTTCAGGGGCTGCTCAAAGGTCTCGGGGCTGAGCTGGGCCAGGGGGAAGCCCGGCTCTGTCAAGTTCACAGACATCAGGGGCGCAATGTAGAGCAGGTCCTCCTGGCTGAGCTGTGAAATCCGCAGGAGGTTGATATTGCAGAAGGTGATGGCTGGAAAGGTCATCTCAGGGCTATTCTGCTCATCCAGCAGCGTGACATGGTGGTACTCCAGGTAGGAGATGATGCGGTCAGCCACCTGGTAGAGGAACATGGAGAGGGAGAGCAGGAAGGCCAGTGCCCAGAGCATCTGCCGCACCCTGGAGCTGCCCTCCATGAAGATGTGGCTGGCTCCGTGCAGCGTGCAGCTGCTGGCAAAAGCCACAAGGTCAGTGGCCGTCCTCTCCTCCTCCTCTTCATCCTCCTCCTGACCGTAAAGGAACTCGTCCACGCTGTCTTCTCCTCTCCCCATGGTCCCGTTGTCTCCACACCCCTCCTCACTGGAGGAGAAGGAGATGGTGCAGAATATCTGGATGGGCATCCTGCAGGAAGGGGGTCCCACCCCTCCTCACCCCTCCTTGTTCCGCTGCTGCCCAGGGTGTCCTCAAGGGCTTTGGTCTGACCCTCTTGAGGGACAAAGGAAGAAAGATACGAGAGTGGGAGAGAGAGCTAGGGAGGACAGAGGGAGAGGAAAGTTGAGGACAAAAGCAGGGAGGAGAGGGGGAGAGAGAGGAAATTAGAGTGACCAGATGGAGACAGGGGGTGGCAAAGGGAGAAGTGGAGACACGGAGAGAAAAAGGGAAGAGAGCAGAGACTGGAGGAGAGAAAGGGACAAATGAGGCATTATCGGAGGAGCGAGAGAGAGGGGAATGGGAGGAAGATGAGTGAGCAGGAGTTCTGCAGGGCTCCCACCCAGCCCAACGAGGAGCCTGGTCCGGATTGTGGCTGGCCGGGCAAAGAAAAAAAGTGTTGCTGGCTCCAAAAGCTTCGCTGCTCAATTTGCTAACAAGTTGGGAGCTCCCGACCCCCTGAGCTCTGAGCCGAGTTGCAGCACTCCTGTATGGCTGCGCACTCCGGACGATCGTACGCGTGTGTGTGAGCGCAGAGCCTACAACCCAGTGCTGCAAGCAGCCCGGCCAGCAGAGACCGGGCCTGCTGAATAATTGATCAGCATTCCCTGTCCTCAGAGCCGGTGGAGGAGGTGATGAGGGCTGGGGGGAGGGATATAGTCCAGCCTGGCAGCCCCTGAGGGCCCGATGCACCCAGGCTCCGTCTTCCCAGTGGCAGGTTGTTTCCCGAACCCACCATGTCTCAGCCTGTTCTAACACCTCACAACTGTTTATCAAAAAGTGTCCAGAGCCAGAGAGAATACGGGACCCACCGAGCCCAAACCACAGTGTGTGGGGTTCAGACTACAGAGAATACGGGACCCAGAGACCCCAAACCACAGTGTGTGGGGTTCATACCTCAGAGAATCCTCTGGCCATAAACCGATCAAGTTGGAGCCTTGTGCTG
>NW_020713023.1:0-3032 GCF_002925995.2 Terrapene triunguis | reverse complement strand
TGTAGAACCAATGTGAATGAAATTGTTTTTAGTTATCCTGTACCATTGTAACTTCTGTTCACCATTTCATTACACTTGCCATTTTGCCTACATTGTAACTTTCATTACACTTGCCATTTTGCCTACATTGTAACTTCTGTGCCATATTGTAATTCAAACCCCATTTTAAAACGCTTACTCCATTTTGTAAGGGCTTGCTGCAACCTTCATTGTTGCAAACCCTGCTGTAATTTTATTAGTCTAGTTGAGATGTGTGAATGAGGGATGCATGGGTGATAGAATCAACCTCCAGCACCAGCCAGTCCTGATGAGATAAAGTTCAAATACCAACGGCTGAAGGACTAGACAACAGCCCTAACTCAAGCAAGAAGCATCCACCCTAAAAAGAAACAACAGAAGGAAGATCAAAGCCAGGTCCCAGGCTGACAGTCACGCCTGCAATTGACGGGTGATCAAGCAAACCCAGAGGCGGCGTGACACAGCGAGACCTAGGAACTTTGAATCCAAACTAAACTCCTATAAAAAAGGAAGGGTGAGAGGAGAGACTTTGGGTAACGTTCTGCTATCAACATCAAGGAGCATCGGTGCGCGCCCGACAGAGACCCGGCTCCTCCTCGTGCTCAGCTTTCCTGGCCAGTTAGCTGCCACGAGCTCCGATCCCAAGCTGCGAACTCAAACTACAATCAGGACTGGTAACTATCCAGCAGCTGCAGAACATTTTGGTGTGTGTGTGTGTGAGTGTATGTGTATAAGCATTAAGGTATTTGCTAATAGTTACAGATTAATAATAAATGTGGCATCTTTGTCTTGACCCCTAAAACGATCCTGTATAAGTTTGTGGGACAACATTATTGGTGGAGAATGCGAAAGGGGGAGCAAGCATAGAATCCACAGTTATTATAAAACCGGTGTGCACACTGCCAGCTTTAGCAAGCCTGGCACTAGAGGAAAAAGAGTGTAAACTTTCAGTTAATTAACCAAACTCTGAAGGATATAGGAGTTTAGGTTTAAATTGTGTTATAAAGGTACATGATCCGGGGAAGGATTAACCAAACTCTGAAGGATATAGGAGTTTAGGTTTAAATTGTGTTATAGAGGTACATACACCCTCAGCCATAGCAAGACTGAGCTAAAGAGGAGAACTTAGTGTTTCTCACTCTGATCCGGGGAAGGATTTGTATAATTGGTGTATGAACCCTCGGTGGTAGCAGACCGAGTAATACAGAGGGAGGCTTAGCGTCTCTCCCTCTGGCCCAGAGTGGGTTAAAAACATAAGATACAAATCTTGTTCTGTTAAATCAAACTCTGAAGGATATAGGAGTTTGGGCAGTGCAGTGTGGTTTATGTTTGTTTGTTTGTTTTGTTTTTTTGTAAGTAATATTGTGGTAATTTCACAATTTTGAAGAAAATGTTTAAGAAACGGGACCAGGAAGGGTGGGGGCTAGTTAAAAAGCCCACCCTCCTTGCTAAATTGGGAGTGGAAAAAGCTTGTACCCATGGAAAGGAACTGTTTATTGGAAAAAGCGGGATCAGGCCCAGGCAAGCAAAAGATAAAGAAACTGAAAAACAGGTTAGGTACAGAAAGTTAAAACAGCACTCTCAAATCTTACAGCAGCAGTAACATCAGAAGAAGAAACATTTGAGACCCCAGAAGGGGGCAGACCTTTGGGACCCCTCTGGAGATTGGGAAGGGGGATATTTGGGATATTTGGGTAAATTCCTCCTTCCAGGGCCAAAATGCCATTAAAACAGTTAACAACAGTGCCTGCTTCTCCCTCAGATCTCCAGGCTATGGCAAAATGGCTGGAGATTTTAAAACATAAATTTTTTTTTTCTAGATGAAGTGTTAACGCCCTTTTACTGAAAGAAAGAAAAAAAATTTACACTCACAAAAAATGCACAATTTAATTAGCATTTGCGCAGCCCCAAGTACCAAACACACTGTGGCAGAAACTAAGCAGGTTCTGCCATGGTGGAAGCACTGTGCTAATTTGTTTCCAAGCTTTTATCTTGCAGGCTCTAAACCAGAACATCAGGAGAGCTGGTACCAGCTGAAGAGTTATAAAATCCCATGGTTATAGTGTCATGACAAAGTCTGTGTTCAGTGTTCTGTGTTGCATGTTCTGTGTCTGTCTCTAGTGGTGTCCTGTGCTAGCATTGGGTCCAGAAAAAGAGGGGATACTACACTAGACAGGGCAAATGTCTTTTCCTCTCTCTACTTCCCCCATGTCCATCCAATTTATCAATCACCACTTGTGTCCAAAGGATTTTGGTCCCCAATGCATCATTGTTAGGTTCTCTAATAGTCATTTTGTTGTTAATTTTTGTTATTAATACATTTGCATTGTTAGTTACATTTGCTTGTATTGTTAATTCCACACTTTCCTCTATGCACTCTGGCTCTACTTCCCCAAGCCCTAAAGGGTAGTTCTTGGGCCCCCATAACCTGTAAAACCTTGGCCCATGATTGTAGGGCCCCATCTTTCAGGTCCCCAGAAACCTCTTGAGAACAACTGTTAAAAATAGGAAATTCTGCAACATTTTAGCAACTAAATGTTAGTTTAAGTCCAAATCAGCTTAACCTTGCATGACAACTGTGGTACTCCTACAAAATCTTATTTGTTGTGTGTGCTTAAGAAGGTCCTGACCTCAGTGACTTTTATTGTTTGATGGCTATTGCAGCATCAAACTTGGGCCTCATCTTCTTTGTCAATGTACCCAATTATTGTAATGGTAATGGTTTTATAATTGTTTGGTTTGTTTGCAACAGATCACCTGTGCCCTACAATAACAACTGCTGTAATAATCATAAAGGGGCAAAGTGTTGTAGGAGCAGCCCACCTGGTCAGCAGTTCTAAATATAATTTTTCATCCCATCATTGTCCTATTAGTAATCCTAACTGTTATGTTGGTTCTGCCTTAAAACAATTACATAAAGTGTGACCCATTCAATGCCCCTGGATTGAAGGGTCAAAAGGGGGACAATGTAGAACCAATGTGAATGAAATTGTTTTTAGTTATCCTGTACCATT
>NW_020713022.1:0-1130 GCF_002925995.2 Terrapene triunguis | reverse complement strand
GCCCCATTCTGATTCTGGCCTTGTTTTTAAAAAGTTCATAACTGTTCATGTGTTCCTTAGGCATTTCAGCCGCCACCTCTGCTAAGGGTCCACTGAGCTGCGGCCTCAGCTCTATCTAAGGCAGGCCCTTTCAAAATTTTCTAAGAAGGCCTCAGTATAATCGCCTGCCTTGTAGGTGAGGAATTTCCTGGGATGGGAAGTGGTACCTGGAGAGGAGTTGCTAGGATGGGCTGGTGCATCCTGCTTAGCCCTTGCTACTTTCAGTTCATGCTTCCTTTCTTTTTTTCTCGCCTCCTCTTTGCCTTTTTCCAGCTCCATCTCTCTTGTGGTCCTCCTCTTTGGCTTTCTCTTCTCTGTCTTTCAGCTCTATCTCTTTTTTTCTTTCAGCTCCATAGCTCTCTTGTGGGCTGCCTCTTTAGCTTTTTCTTCTTTGGTAGTCATTTTCCTGTTTTCTTGTGCTGGGTCACACCCCTATGCAGTTGACTGAAACTGGGATGTACTCAGCTCTGGCTGCTGCTGAGTTAACAGAGACTTTCTAACTAGCTACTCACGAGGATGTAAAAAGAAAAAAAAACAATTCAGCTTGTAAATTCCCTTTACCAGTCAAAGTTTGCTCACTTTGAACCCTTCTCTTAACAAAGGCTCTTGTTAAAAAAACTTAACACCTCTGCCTTCAGGCAAGGAGAGATAAGATATACATCTACCTTCAGCTCTGCTTTCCAAGCAGCTAGAAGGAAAAAAAAAAAATCTTACTGGCTTTTGGGTTTAAAACTATCCCACCTCTGCCACCATGTCAAGGCTGTATCCCCACTTTGAACTTTAGGGTACAAGTGTGGGGGCCTGCATGAGGACTTTTAAGCTTAACTACCAGCTTAGTTCTGGTCCGCTGCCACCATTCCCTTCCCTGGGAAGCTTTTAGAAACTTTTCACCAATTCCCTGGTGAATACAGATCCAACCCCCCTTGGATATAAAAACAAGGAGAAATTGACCCATCCCCCCCTCCTTCCTTTCACCAACTCCTGGTGAATACAGATCCAAACCCCCTTGGATCTTAAAACAAGGAGAAATCAATCTGGTTCTTAAAAAAGAAGGCTTTTAATTAAAGAAAAAGGTAAAAATCATCTCTGTA
>NW_020713021.1:0-1130 GCF_002925995.2 Terrapene triunguis | reverse complement strand
GCCCCATTCTGATTCTGGCCTTGTTTTTAAAAAGTTCATAACTGTTCATGTGTTCCTTAGGCATTTCAGCCGCCACCTCTGCTAAGGGTCCACTGAGCTGCGGCCTCAGCTCTATCTAAGGCAGGCCCTTTCAAAATTTTCTAAGAAGGCCTCAGTATAATCGCCTGCCTTGTAGGTGAGGAATTTCCTGGGATGGGAAGTGGTACCTGGAGAGGAGTTGCTAGGATGGGCTGGTGCATCCTGCTTAGCCCTTGCTACTTTCAGTTCATGCTTCCTTTCTTTTTTTCTCGCCTCCTCTTTGCCTTTTTCCAGCTCCATCTCTCTTGTGGTCCTCCTCTTTGGCTTTCTCTTCTCTGTCTTTCAGCTCTATCTCTTTTTTTCTTTCAGCTCCATAGCTCTCTTGTGGGCTGCCTCTTTAGCTTTTTCTTCTTTGGTAGTCATTTTCCTGTTTTCTTGTGCTGGGTCACACCCCTATGCAGTTGACTGAAACTGGGATGTACTCAGCTCTGGCTGCTGCTGAGTTAACAGAGACTTTCTAACTAGCTACTCACGAGGATGTAAAAAGAAAAAAAAACAATTCAGCTTGTAAATTCCCTTTACCAGTCAAAGTTTGCTCACTTTGAACCCTTCTCTTAACAAAGGCTCTTGTTAAAAAAACTTAACACCTCTGCCTTCAGGCAAGGAGAGATAAGATATACATCTACCTTCAGCTCTGCTTTCCAAGCAGCTAGAAGGAAAAAAAAAAAATCTTACTGGCTTTTGGGTTTAAAACTATCCCACCTCTGCCACCATGTCAAGGCTGTATCCCCACTTTGAACTTTAGGGTACAAGTGTGGGGGCCTGCATGAGGACTTTTAAGCTTAACTACCAGCTTAGTTCTGGTCCGCTGCCACCATTCCCTTCCCTGGGAAGCTTTTAGAAACTTTTCACCAATTCCCTGGTGAATACAGATCCAACCCCCCTTGGATATAAAAACAAGGAGAAATTGACCCATCCCCCCCTCCTTCCTTTCACCAACTCCTGGTGAATACAGATCCAAACCCCCTTGGATCTTAAAACAAGGAGAAATCAATCTGGTTCTTAAAAAAGAAGGCTTTTAATTAAAGAAAAAGGTAAAAATCATCTCTGTA
>NW_020713020.1:0-4829 GCF_002925995.2 Terrapene triunguis | reverse complement strand
AAAAAGAAGGCTTTTAATTAAAGAAAAAGGTAAAAATCATCTCTGTAAAATCAGTATGGAAAATAGCTTTACAGGGTAATCAAACTTAAAGAGCTCAGAGGACCCCCCTCTGTCTTAGGTTCAAAGTACAGCAAACAAAGATAAACACTCTAGTAAAAGGTACATTTACAAGTTGAGAAAACAAAGTAAAACTAAGACGCCTTGCCTGGCTTTTTACTTACAAGTTTGAAATATGAGAGACTTGTTTAGAAAGATGAGGAGAACCTGGATTGATGTCTGGTCCCTCTCAGTCCCAAGAGCGAACAACCCCTTAAAACAAAGAGCACAAACAAAAGCCTTTTCCCCCCCTCCCCCCCAAGATTTGAAAGTATCTTGTCCCCTTATTGGTCCTTTGGGTCAGGTGTCAGCCAGGTTACCCGAGCTTCTTAACCCTTTACAGGTAAAAGGATTTTGGAGTCTCTGGCCAGGAGGGATTTTATAGTACTGTACACAGGAGAGCTGTTACCCTTCCCTTTATAGTTATGACACGCCCCCCAAATCACAGATAGTGTTGGACGTCCGGTTCCACACTGGCTGTGATTTCTTCCTGGAGCTCTAGGAGAAAACAGAGTTAATAAGACACATGTACCTTTAGACATACTACTGATTATATAAAAACTAACAATATGTTCCAGTCCAAGAACAATTGTTAACCAGTTAACTCTGGGAAACTTTCCCGGGAGAGGGCATCAGCCACTTTGTTAGAAGCTCTCGAAATGTGTTGTATTTCAAAATCAAAATCTTGGAGAGCTAAACTCCACCGAAGAAGTTTTTTGTTATTTTCCTTGGCGGTATGAAGCCACTGTAGCGCAGCATGGTCTGTTTGTAGTTGGAAACGCCGTCCCCAAACATATGGGCGTAGCTTTTCCAGCACATACACAATGGCGTAGCATTCCTTTTCGCTGATTGACCAGTGACTTTCCCTCTCAGACAGTTTCTTGCTGAGAAACACGACCGGATGGAATTCTTGATCCGGTCCTTCCTGCATTAAAACTGCTCCCACACCTCGCTCAGACGCATCTGTGGTTACTAGGAACGGTTTGTCAAAGTCTGGGGCCCTTAGCACAGGGTCAGACATGAGTGTTGCCTTAAGCTGGTTAAAGGCCTTTTGACACTCATCAGTCCACTGAACTGCATTTGGCTGTTTCTTTCTGGTTAGATCTGTCAGCGGGGCGGCGATTTGGCTGTAGTGTGGTACAAATCGCCTATAATATCCGGCCAAGCCTAAGAAGGACTGGACCTGTTTCTTTGACTTTGGAACCGGCCACTTTTGGATAGCATCCACTTTGGCCTGTAGTGGATTTATAGTTCCTTGACCCACCTGGTGCCCCAGGTAAGTCACCCTGTTTTGGCCTATTTGACACTTTTTAGCCTTAACAGTTAGACCTGCCTGCCGGATGCGCTCGAAGACTTTTTCCAGGTGTTCTGTCCATGAATCAGAAAAAATGGCCACATCATCGAGGTAGACAACTGCAGATTCTCCCAATCCCACTAGGAGACCATCTACAAGTCTTTGGAAGGTGGCGGGTGCATTTCGCAACCCGAAAGGGAGTACATTGCATTCATACACCCCTGCCTGGGTGACGAAGGCTGACCTTTCCTTAGCGGGTTCATCTAGTGGTACTTGCCAGTACCCTTTTGTTAAGTCTAAAGTAGAGATGAATTGGGCATGTCCCAATTTCTCTAATAGCTCATCTGTGCGTTGCATTGGATAGTTGTCAGGACGAGTTACAGCATTTAGCTTACGGTAGTCCACGCAAAAGCGTATTTCCCCATCTGGTTTGGGAACTAGAACCACTGGAGATGCCCATGCGCTATTAGAGGGGCGGATTATACCCATCTGTAGCATGTCCTGGATCTCCCTTTGTATAGCAGTTTGGGCAAGAGGTGACTCCCGGTAGGGTGGGGTTCTAATTGGGTGAGCATTACCTGTGTCAATGGAGTGGTATGCCCGTTCGGTCCGTCCTGGAGTGGCTGAGAAAATCGGTGCAAAGCTTGTGCACAGCTCCTTGATCTGCTGTCGCTGCAGATGTCCCAGGGTCGTGGAGAAGTTCACCTCTTCCACGCCACCATTCCTTTTTCCTTCGTAGTAGACACCTGCAGGCCACTCCGCATCATCTGTTTCCTGGGCTGTAAACTGGCAAATGTTTAATTCTCTGGAATAAAAGGGCTTAAGAGAATTAACATGGTATACCTTAGGCTTTATGTTGGAGGTGGGGGAGGCGATGAGATAGTTAACAGCTCCTAGGCGCTCCTGGACCGTGAATGGTCCTTCCCACGACGCTTCCATTTTATGGGCCTGGAGCGCCTTTAAGATCATGACTTGGTCTCCTACTTTGAAGGATCGTTCTCTGGAATGTTTATCATACCAGGCCTTTTGCTCTTCCTGAGCATTCTTTAGGTTTTCTTTAGCAAGGGCTAAAGAGTGTCGGAGGGTGCTTTGTAGGTTGCTTACAAAGTCTAGAATGTTAGTTCCTGGAGAAGGCGTAAACCCCTCCCATTGCTGCTTCACCAACTGTAATGGCCCCTTAACCTCGCGGCCATACACAAGTTCAAATGGTGAAAACCCTAAACTGGGATGTGGTAGAGCCCTGTAGGCAAAAAGCAACTGCTGCAACACTAGGTCCCAATCATTGGAGTGTTCATTTACGAATTTACGTATCATGGCCCCCAAAGTTCCATTAAACCTCTCCACCAGACCATTGGTTTGATGGTGATGAGGGGTGGCAACCAAGTGATTCACCCCATGAGCTTCCCACAGGTTTTTCATGGTCCCTGCCAGGAAATTAGTTCCCGAATCTGTAAGGATGTCGGAGGGCCACCCTACCCTGGCAAAAATGTCTGCTAATGCCTGGCACACACTTTTAGCCCTGGTGTTGCTTAAGGGTACAGCTTCCGGCCATTGGGTAGCAAAATCCATGAAAGTCAGTACGTACTGCTTTCCTCTGGGTGTCTTCTTTGGGAAAGGACCCAGAATATCCACAGCTACTCGCTGAAATGGGACCTTAATTATGGGTAGTGGCTGGAGAGGGGCTTTAACCTGGTCTTGGGGCTTTCCCACTCGTTGGCACACCTCACAAGACCGGACATAATTAGCAACGTCCTTGCCCATTCCCTCCCAGTGGAAGGACTTCCCCAACCGGTCTTTGGTTCTGTTCACCCCAGAATGGCCACTGGGATGATTATGGGCTAAGCTCAAGAGCTTTACCCGATACTTAGTGGGAACTACCAACTGTCTTTGAGGATGCCAGTCTTCCTGGTGCCCACCAGAAAGAGTTTCCTTGTATAAAAGTCCTTGTTCTACAACAAACCAGGATCGGTTAGAAGAGCTGAGAGGTGGTGGGGTGCTCCGCGCCGCCGCCCAAGCTTTCTGAAGGCTGTCATCTGCTTCCTGCTCGGCCTGGAACTGTTCCCTTGATGCTGGAGACATCAGTTCCTCCTTGGACTGTGGACTGGGGCTTGGTCCCTCTGGAAGCAATGCAGGTGCTGGGGCTTTTTCCATTGACTGTGAACCGCTGTCCGCTGGTGCACTATGTGGTATCTCAGGCTCTGGCTGAGCCTCTTGGGTAGGGTTATCTGCTGCTTCCGCCAGTTCAGGCTCGCTGGTGCCCTCTGGCATTGGAGTTGTAGACAGGTTTGCAAGCGCTGGACTCAGTGCTGGCAATGGTTCTGGTGCTGGTTGCGTTGCCAGTTCCGGTTCTGGGACTGGCTTTGGCTGGGTCTCTGGGATTGGATCCACTACGGCTGTTGCAGTCGTTGGCAGGGGATCCGGTTCCACCACCTGTGTTTGGGTCTCCGGTAACACAGACGGGGCCCTGGTGGACGGCTCAGGAACAGGGATGGGGGTGAAAGTTTGCTTAGCCTGGCTGCGGGTGACTATTCCCACCCTCTTGGCTAGCTTCACATGGTTGGCCAAGTCTTCCCCCAGTAGCATGGGGATGGGATAATTGTCATAGACTGCAAAAGTCCACATTCCTGCCCAGCCCTTGTACTGGACATGCAACTGGGCTGTAGGCAAGGTTACAGACTGTGACACGAAGGGTTGAATTGTCACTGTAGCCTCCGGGTTGATGAGTTTGGGGTCCACTAGGGATTGGTGGATAGTTGACACTTGTGCCCCAGTGTCCCTCCAAGCGATAACCTTCTTTCCGCCCACTCTCAAGGTTTCCCTTCGCTCTGAGGGTATGAGAGAGGCATCTGGGTCTGGGGATCTTTGGTGTGATTGTGGTGTAATGAACTGTAATCGGCTGGGGTTCTTGGGGCAGTGAGCCTTTATATGTCCCAGTTCATTACATTTAAAACATCGCCCTGCTAAGGTATCACCGGGGCGACGTTGGTTGATGGAGACTGGTGTGGTGGGGTGAGAAGGCGTCTGGGGTTTCCCTTGGGATGTGGGTGGGGCCTTGGGTTGTCCCCGGTGGTAAGGTTTTGTTTCGGCTTGCCCCTTCTGATATTCGCTCCAACTGCTACTAGCTTTTTTCTTTTCTGTCACCTCCACCCATTTGGCTCCAATCTCCCCCGCCTCGGTTACAGTTTTGGGCTTCCCATCTAGGATGTACCTTTCTATTTCCTCAGGAACACCCTCTAAAAACTGCTCCATTTGCATTAGGAAGGGCAACTCTTCCGTAGATTTTACATTTGCTCCTGATATCCAGGCATCCCAATTTTTTCCAATGTGGTAGGCATGTCGGGTAAATGACACATCGGGTTTCCACCTTAGGGCTCTGAACCGCCGACGGGCATGCCCCATTCTGATTCTGGCCTTGTTTTTAAAAAGTTCATAACTGTTC
>NW_020713019.1:0-1861 GCF_002925995.2 Terrapene triunguis | reverse complement strand
CTGGAAAGTGTTTGGATCGGATCCGTTGATTAAAAGTAAACTGAAAAAATTCTGTACAGTAGACTGGCCTCAATATCAGCTAGAGGACCAGGAAAGGTGGCCACCGGAGGGATCACTCAATTATAATACGATCCTTCAATTGCTTTTGTTTTGTCAGCGTACGGGTAAATGGAATGAACATATGTATGTACAGTTGTTTATGTTGTTAAGAGATAGGTCAGATCTTTTGCAAAGGTGTAATTTGACTCCGACAGGTTCGGTAGTAACTACTGTTAGTCCCCAAAACCCTCCTCCGGTTGTGATGGCAGAGTCGGTGTCCCCTTCGGCTCCTCCACCCCCACAGGCTTCAGAGAGTACCCCCCCTCCCAGTGGGATTGTATCCGTTGATTACTGAGAGTGTGGTAGCCCGTCCAGGAACACAGGATCTTGTGTCAGTGGCTTTTAACCCTGTACATCTGGCTGCTTTTCAAGGCAGAGGCAGGAGAATTCTCAACGAATCCAAGCAAGTTCATTTCTATTTTTGAAGGGTGTCTGGCTAGCTGTAAACCTGACTGGGATGACTGTAATGTCCTTATGCGGACCCTGCTGTCTGAGGTAGAGCGTAATCAGGTTGTGTCTAAAGCAAGGGAGGAGGCACAGAAGAGACATGAACTGAATCCACATCACGTCCCTGCTGTTGCAGTCCAGGTCCCCCTAGCAGATCCCGGGTGGAACCCTAATGACCCTGCGGGCCAAACACGTCTCACAGTATACAAGGAGCTCCTATTACATGGTCTCCGACACTCAGCTGTCCGACATAACAATTGGGCTAAGCCTTATGAGCTAGTACAGGAGCCAAAAGAGAGTCCGGTTGCTTTTCTGCAGCATATTCGGGATACCATCAGGCAAACTACTAATGCAGACCCTGATGAACGGGAAACTGAGGCAATCATAAAGGGTATTTTTACCAGCCGTGCAGCCCCTGACATTAAAAGGAAACTGCAGAAAAAGGAGGATTTGATGGGCATGACCATAGCACAGATTCTGGAAACTGCAAACAGGGCTTACAGCCTTAGGGAGGGAGAAAAGGAAAAGAGGCAAGCAAAAATGATGGTTGCAGCAGTACAGGCCGGTGGCAAGGGAAAATTCCAGGAAGGTGGAAGGGGCCGGGGAATGAGAGGACGTGGACGTGGGCGCCCTGGCTCACAGGAAAGGCGTCTGGGTCGCAACCAGTGTGCCATATGCCGAAAGGAGGGACATTGGAAAAATGAGTGCCCCGAAAGGGAAGGTACCCCTATGATGGCAGCAGAGGATCAAGAATAGGGGTGTCAGGGGAGACGGACTATCCTGCCCCCGGAACCCCGAGTAAAAATGCGGGTGGGAGATTCAAACAGACTTTTTAATAGACTCTGAAGCTGCACGAACCGCTGTAAACCAACCCCTGCAGCTGCCTGTGGCAGATTCCCTCACTGTGGTGGGTGCCACAGGGAAAGGAACCAAGTGCCCAGTATATGCCCCTGCGGAATGTGCTTTGGGAAACAGAACTCTGTCTCACAAACTAGTTTACCTCCCCGATTGTCCAACGCCTCTATTGGGACGGGACCTGCTTTGTCGCTTAGGTGCCACCCTGCATTTCACCCAAGATGAAATAACCCTCACCTTACCCCCAGAGAATGCCTGAATAATGACTCTTGCAACTGAGCCCTCAGCCATGCAAGCCCCAAAATGGAGCCAGTGGGAAAAGCAGGTTTATCCTCTAGTATGGGCATCAGGGGTCCCAGGGAAGGCAAACCGTCAGACCCCTGTTCATATTCAGCTTCTCCCAGGCAAAAGCCCAGTGCGAATCAAACAGTATCAAAACTGTTAGAAAATCCTGAAGTTA
>NW_020713018.1:0-3051 GCF_002925995.2 Terrapene triunguis | reverse complement strand
CTGGCTGAATTGGTAGCCTTAACCCGTGCACTTGAACTGTCAAAAGGAAAAAAGGTTAACATTTTTACTGATTCCAGATATGCCTTTGGAATACTACACGCCCATGCCGGTCTGTGGAAGGAAAGAGGAATGTTGACAGCCCAAGGTTCTCCGGTTAAACATGGGCCTCAAATTCTCCGGCTTTTAGAAGCGGTACAGCTCCCCTCAGAAGTAGCAGTAATACACTGCAAGGCTCATCAAAGAGAAGATCAAGATGTGGCTAAGGGTAATGCCAGGGCGGACAGAGAGGCCAAGCAAGCTGTTACCCTGGAACCACAGGAAGCTGAAGACGCCCATATGCATGCCCTCATCCCATCAGTGGGGGAGCTCCCAACCCCTCAGTACTCTCACGAAGAGAGGAACCTAGCCAACACACTTAGGCTCCGGGAAAAGGAGGGATGGCTCCACTCCACGGAAGGAAAAATCCTCCTACCAAGGAATCTAATACGGCCAGTACTACAGAAACTACATCAGTCTACCCACGCAGGAAGAGAGGCTGTTTCCCAGCTTATGAATAAATATTTTCTAACCTCTGGACTTAGGCCTCTGGCCTCCCAGGTGCAGGCTGAATGTCTAGTCTGCCAAAAGAACAACCCTCGACCTGGAGTGTCAGTGCCACCAGCCACTCTGGAACCTACCCCAGGCCCAGGACTAGTTTGGCAAATAGATTTTACTGAGTTCCCCAGGACCCAAGGATTCAGATACCTACTCGTCTTAGTGGATCGATTCAGTGGATGGCCTGAAGCCTTCCCATGTCGTAACAACACTGCCAAAATGATGGCTCTTAAATTCGTCAAGGAGATCATTCCCCGCTTCGGACTCCCCCAGTGGATGGAATCTGACAACGGAACACACTTCACATCCCAAGTTGTTCAGAAGATATCGGATGCCCTGCAAATCCCCTGGAAGCTCCACCCTCCATGGCGACCGCAGGCCAGTGGGGTAGTGGAACGCACAAATCAGACACTTAAGCGGCACCTCTCAAAGGTCTGTCAAGAGGCTTCCCTTAAGTGGCCTGATGCTCTACCCCTTGTTTTGCTCCGCATTCGCGCTCTCCCAAAGGGCAGGTTAGGGCTCAGTCCCTTCGAGATTATGTTTGGAAGGGCATGGCCTATGAACGGTACACCGGTTCTGGCAGGGGAGTGGGAGGTAGGCTGTGGTTTCTTATCTCAGTACATGTGCTCTCTGTCTGCTGTTCTCTGTTCTCTCCACAGGTATACCAAAGATTTGCAGCCTCTCCCGCTGGATGCCCCGATCCACTCCTTGCAGCCAGGTGACTCCGTACTCGTTTGGACCTGGAAGGACGAGCCTCTCCAAGAGAAGTGGAAGGAACCCCACACCGTCCTGCTGATCTCCCATACAGCAGCAAAGGTCGAAGGACACAAGAACTGGATTCATCACTCTCGCCTGAAAGCAGTGCCTGCTCCTGAACGGTGGACCGTCCAGCCTGCAGAGAAGACTGCCAGCGACGATCTGGGACTTAAGCTGTTATTCAAAAGACAATAAGGCCTGCTGGGAATGCCCTGTGATCTCTTTGGACAGTCACAGCGCACTCCCCGCGAGAACTCTGAGCGTTGGTTGTGTTTGTTTTCACAGGGCCGGCCTAACCTGGTGGCCTGGTCCCTTTTGTTTTTAGTCTGCCTGCTATTGGTAATTGTTATTTTGTGAATATTTGGGGAATTGTAATTGTTAGGCCCTAGGGTCACCTGCCCAGCATGAGTTCAGGTCCAGGGCCTGCCACAATGGTACTCTTTGCCATAGGGACACTCCTCTCGTTTCCTCCCGTTTCCCCCCGACCGCATGCGGGATGGAAAGAAATCCCTACTAACTTGGAAACAAACACATATGAGTCCTTGAAGGTTTGCTTTGCCCAAGAGTTCAACCTCTCTAACTGCTGGGTATGCTCCCAAGTCCCGCTCCACGCAGCAGGGTTACCCTGGAGGGCGGTTCCCCAAAATTGGTCAGATATCTGTTGGGTATGATCCTCCTCCCATCCTATGGGGTGGGACGGCTAACCCAATTTTATCGTAGGCTCTCTGTGTTTCTCACCAAGTATGCTAATGAAACCTTGGCCATAAAGAAAAGCCTTAACTCAGAGCTTTACCAGCTCCGGTTGCTGTCCCTGCAAAACAGACAGGCCTTAAATTATGTTTTAGCCTCCCAGGGCGGGGTGTGTGCCCTTATTGGGAGTGAGTGTTGTACTTATGTCCCGAAAAACTCACAGGACATTAACAAGCACATCCTGTCAGCCAAACAGGCTTTTGAGCAGTGGAAGGCCCAGGAAAGGGAACCCACAGGTTTCGATTCCCTTTGGAGTTGGTTGCCCAACCTAGGAGGACTGGGAAATAGCCTTGTGCGTCTCACGGGTGTGGTACTATGCTTGGTCACCCTCCTCCTGATTGCTTGTTTTAAGGTGCTCCTCCGTAAGCTTTGTGCCCCCCCGTTCCCCAGAAGTCCCAGCATACCCTCTCATTGAAAACCCCAGCTTCATAGCACTCAATCATATCTTGTCCACAGAGTATGAGAAAACTCAGCCAAAAGCTTGTTGAGTATTCTCAAAGGAGGGAGTTGTTGACGTCACCAGACATCACCATCACCCCAGGTAACTCAGGAGGGTGGAAAAAGCACAAGTGTCAATAAAGCCTTCCTGTACTAGGCCTGAACCAAACTCCTTCCATGTTTAAACTCTAATAGACCTCAAAAGCCAGGTGCAAGTGAAATGTGTAAGCAACTTAATATCAGTGGTAATAATGAGGCCTGCATACCTCTGGCCGAAGGAAAGATAGTAAATCAAAGGAACGGAACAAGATAGTAGTTCAAGAAGTGTTACTAACGAGCTGAACTTATAGCTGCCAACATAAACTAACTGCTTAAATATAATTGCTATTTGCTTAGTAACTGTTACCAGGAATGGGAGGGGTAAAGAGAGGAATGGGGGGAGGAAGGGAGGGGTAGCGGGGGAAGAGGGGGGGATGAGGCTTGACTGCAAAAGGTATAAAGGAGAAAAACTGT
>NW_020713017.1:0-2489 GCF_002925995.2 Terrapene triunguis | reverse complement strand
GTAAATGGAATGAACATATGTATGTACAGTTGTTTATGTTGTTAAGAAATAGGTCAGATCTTTTGCAAAGGTGTAATTTGACTCCGTCAGGTTCGGTAGTAACTACTGTTAGTCCCCAGAACCCTCCTCCGGTTGTGATGGCAGAGTCGGTGTCCCCTTCGGCTCCTCCACCCCCACAGGCTTCAGAGAGTACCCCCCCTCCCAGTGGGATTGTATCCGTTGATTACTGAGAGTGTGGTAGCCCGTCCAGGAACACAGGATCTTGTGTCAGTTGCTTTTAACCCTGTACGTCTGGCTGCTTTTCAAGGCAGAGGCAGGAGAATTCTCAATGAATCCAAGCAAGTTCATTTCTATTTTTGAAGGGTGTCTGGCTAGCTGTAAACCTGACTGGGATGACTGTAATGTCCTTATGCGGACCCTGCTGTCTGAGGTAGAGCGTAATCAGGTTGTGTCTAAAGCAAGGGAGGAGGCACAGAAGAGACATGAACTGAATCCACATCACGTCCCTGCTGTTGCAGTCCAGGTCCCCCTAGCAGATCCCGGGTGGAATCCTAATGACCCTGCGGGCCAAACACGTCTCACAGTATACAAGGAGCTCCTATTACATGGTCTCCGACACTCAGCTGTCCGACATAACAATTGGGCTAAGCCTTATGAGCTAGTACAGGAGCCAAAAGAGAGTCCGGTTGCTTTTCTGCAGCGTATTCGGGATACCATCAGGCAAACTACTAATGCAGACCCTGATGAACCGGAAACTGAGGCAATCATAAAGGGTATTTTTACCAGCCGTGCAGTCCCTGACATTAAAAGGAAACTGCAGAAAAAGGAGGATTTGATGGGCATGACCATAGCACAGATTCTGGAAACTGCAAACAGGGCTTACAGCCTTAGGGAGGGAGAAAAGGAAAAGAGGCAAGCGAAAATGATGGTTGCAGCAGTACAGGCCGGTGGCAAGGGAAAATTCCAGGAAGGTGGAAGGGGCCGGGGAATGAGAGGACGTGGACGTGGGCGCCCTGGCTCACAGGAAAGGCGTCTGGGTCGCAACCAGTGTGCCATATGCCGAAAGGAGGGACATTGGAAAAATGAGTGCCCCGAAAGGGAAGGTACCCCTATGATGGCAGCAGAGGATCAAGAATAGGGGTGTCAGGGGAGACGGACTATCCTGCCCCCGGAACCCCGAGTAAAAATGCGGGTGGAAGATTCAAACATAGACTTTTTAATAGACTCTGAAGCTGCACGAACCGCTGTAAACCAACCCCTGCAGCTGCCTGTGGCAGATTCCCTCACTGTGGTGGGTGCCACAGGGAAAGGAACCAAGTGCCCAGTATATGCCCCTGCGGAATGTGCTTTGGGAAACAGAACTCTATCTCACAGACTGGTTTACCTCCCCGATTGTCCACCGCCTCTATTGGGACAGGACCTGCTTTGTCGCTTAGGTGCCACCCTGCATTTCACCCAAGATGAAATAACCCTCACCTTACCCCCAGAGAATGCCTGGATAATGACTCTTGCAACTGAGCCCTCAGCCATGCAAGCCCCAGAATGGAGCCAGTGGGAAAAGCAGGTTTTTCCTCTAGTATGGGCATCAGGGGTCCCAGGGAAGGCAAACCGTCAGACCCCTGTTCATATTCAGCTTCTCCCAGGCAAAAGCTCAGTGCGAATCAAACAGTATCAAAACTGTTAGAAAATCCTGAAGTTACCCTACAGACCTGTCCCTCCCTTAACCCAGCCACCCTGTTACCAGAGACAGAGGAGCAGGAACATGACTGTCTGGAAATCATAGATGTCCAATACTCCAGCCGCCCAGACTTAAAAGATCAACCCCTCCCTAATGCTGATTATGAGTGGTATACTGACGGCAGTAGTACTGTTGTAAATGGACAGAGGAGGGCAGGCTATGCTATTGTATCTCTCCATGAGACTGTGGAAGCAGAGGGTTTGCCTGCTGGGACATCAGCTCAGCTGGCTGAATTGGTAGCCTTAACCCGTGCACTTGAACTGTCAAAAGGGAAAAAGGTTAACATTTTTACTGATTCCAGATATGCCTTTGGAATACTACACGCTCATGCCGGTCTGTGGAAGGAAAGAGGAATGTTGACAGCTCAAGGTTCCCCGGTTAAACATGGGCCTCAAATTCTCCGGCTTTTAGAAGCGGTACAGCTCCCCTCAGAAGTAGCAGTGATACACTGCAAGGCTCATCAAAGAGAAGATCAAGATGTGGCTAAGGGTAATGCCAGGGCAGACAAAAAGGCCAAGCGAGCTGCTACCCTGGAACCACAGGAAGCTGAAGACGCCCATATGCATGCCCTCATCCCATCAGTGGGGGAGCTCCCGACCCCTCAGTACTCTCACGAAGAGAGGAACCTAGCCAACACACTTAGGCTCCGGGAAAAGGAGGGATGGCTCCACTCCACAGAAGGAAAAATCCTCCTACCAAGGAACCTAATACGGCCAGTACTACAGAAACTACATCAGTCTACCCACGCAGG
>NW_020713016.1:0-1697 GCF_002925995.2 Terrapene triunguis | reverse complement strand
GTAAATGGAATGAACATATGTATGTACAGTTGTTTATGTTGTTAAGAGATAGGTCAGATCTTTTGCAAAGGTGTAATTTGACTCCGTCAGGTTCGGTAGTAACTACTGTTAGTCCCCAGAACCCTCCTCCGGTTGTGATGGCAGAGTCGGTGTCCCCTTCGGCTCCTCCACCCCCACAGGCTTCAGAGAGTACCCCCCCTCCCAGTGGGATTGTATCCATTGATTACTGAGAGTGTGGTAGCCCGTCCAGGAACACAGGATCTTGTGTCAGTGGCTTTTAACCCTGTACATCTGGCTGCTTTTCAAGGCAGAGGCAGGAAAATTCTCAACGAATCCAAGCAAGTTCATTTCTATTTTTGAAGGGTGTCTGGCTAGCTGTAAACCTGACTGGGATGACTGTAATGTCCTTATGCGGACCCTGTTGTCTGAGGTAGAGCGTAATCAGGTTGTGTCTAAAGCAAGGGAGGAGGCACAGAAGAGACATGAACTGAATCCACATCACGTCCCTACTGTTGCAGTCCAGGTCCCCCTAGCAGATCCCGGGTGGAACCCTAATGACCCTGCGGGCCAAACGCGTCTCACTGTATACAAGGAGCTCCTATTACATGGTCTCCGACACTCAGCTGTCCGACATAACAATTGGGCTAAGCCTTATGAGCTAGTACAGGAGCCAAAAGAGAGTCCGGTTGCTTTTCTGCAGCGTATTCGGGATACCATCAGGCAAACTACTAATGCAGACCCTGATGAACGGGAAACTGAGGCAATCATAAAGGGTATTTTTACCAGCCGTGCAGTCCCTGACATTAAAAGGAAACTGCAGAAAAAGGAGGATTTGATGGGCATGACCATAGCACAGATTCTGGAAACTGCAAACAGGGCTTACAGCCTTAGGGAGGGAGAAAAGGAAAAGAGGCAAGCGAAAATGATGGTTGCAGCAGTACAGGCCGGTGGCAAGGGAAAATTCCAGGAAGGTGGAAGGGGCCGGGGAATGAGAGGACGTGGACGTAGGCGCCCTGGCTCACAGGAAAGGCGTCTGGGTCGCAACCAGTGTGCCATATGCCGAAAGGAGGGACATTGGAAAAATGAGTGCCCCGAAAGGGAAGGTACCCCTCTGATGGCAGCAGAGGATCAAGAATAGGGGTGTCAGGGGAGACGGACTATCCTGCCCCCGGAACCCCAAGTAAACATGCGGGTGGGAGATTCAAACAGACTTTTTAATAGACTCTGAAGCTGCACGAACCGCTGTAAACCAACCCCTGCAGCTGCCTGTGGCAGATTCCCTCACTGTGGTGGGTGCCACAGGGAAAGGAACCAAGTGCCCAGTATATGCCCCTGCGGAATGTGCTTTGGGAAACAGAACTCTATCTCACAGACTGGTTTACCTCCCCGATTGTCCAACGCCTCTATTGGGACGGGACCTGCTTTGTCGCTTAGGTGCCACCCTGCATTTCACCCAAGATGAAATAACCCTCACCTTACCCCCAGAGAATGCCTGGATAATGACTCTTGCAACTGAGCCCTCAGCCATGCAAGCCCCAGAATGGAGCCAGTGGGAAAAGCAGGTTTTTCCTCTAGTATGGGCATCAGGGGTCCCAGGGAAGGCAAACCGTCAGACCCCTGTTCATATTCAGCTTCTCCCAGGCAAAAGCTCAGTGCGAATCAAACAGTATCAAAACTGTTAGAAAATCCTGAAGTTA
>NW_020713015.1:0-1997 GCF_002925995.2 Terrapene triunguis | reverse complement strand
CTAATACGGCCAGTACTACAGAAACTACATCAGTCTACCCACGCAGGAAGAGAGGCTGTTTCCCAGCTTATGAATAAATATTTTCTAACCTCTGGACTTAGGCCTCTGGCCTCCCAGGTGCAGGCTGAATGTCTAGTCTGCCAAAAGAACAACCCTCGACCTGGAGTGTCAGTGCCACCAGCCACTCTGGAACCTACCCCAGGCCCAGGACTAGTTTGGCAAATAGATTTTACTGAGTTCCCCCGGACCCAAGGATTCAGATACCTTCTCGTCTTAGTGGATCGATTCAGCGGATGGCCTGAAGCCTTCCCATGTCGTAACAACACTGCCAAAATGATGGCTCTTAAATTCGTCAAGGAGATCATTCCCCGCTTCGGACTCCCCCAGTGGATGGAATCTGACAACGGAACACACTTCACATCCCAAGTTGTTCAGAAGATATCGGATGCCCTACAAATCCCCTGGAAACTCCACACTCCATGGCGACCGCAGGCCAGTGGGGTAGTGGAGCGTACAAATCAGACACTTAAGCGGCACCTCTCAAAGGTCTGTCAAGAGGCTTCCCTTAAGTGGCCTGATGCTCTACCCCTTGTTTTGCTCCGCATTCGCGCTCTCCCAAAGGGCAGGTTAGGGCTCAGTCCTTTCGAGATTATGTTTGGAAGGGCATGGCCTATGAACGGTACACCGGTTCTGGCAGGGAAGTGGGAGGTAGGCTGTGGTTTCTTATCTCAGTACATGTGCTCTCTGTCTGCTGTTCTCTGTTCTCTCCACAGGTATACCAAAGATTTGCAGCCTCTCCCGCTGGATGCCCCGATCCACTCCTTGCAGCCAGGTGACTCTGTACTCGTTCGGACCTGGAAGGACGAGCCTCTCCAAGAGAAGTGGAAGGAACCCCACACCGTCCTGCTGATCTCCCATACAGCAGCAAAGGTCGAAGGACACAAGAACTGGATTCATCACTCTCGCCTGAAAGCAGTGCCTGCTCCTGAACGGTGGACCGTCCAGCCTGCAGAGAAGACTGCCAGCGACGATCTGGGACTTAAGCTGTTATTCAAAAGACAATAAGGCCTGCTGGGGATGCCCTGTGATCTCTTTGGACAGTCACAGCGCACTCCCCGCAAGAACTCTGAGCGTTGGTTGTGTTTATTTTCACCTGGTGGCCTGGTCCCTTTTGCTTTTAGTCTGCCTGCTATTGGTAATTGTTATTTTGTGAATATTTGGGGAATTGTAATTGTTAGGCCCTAGGGTCACCTGCCCAGCATGAGTTCAGGTCCAGGGCCTGCCACAATGGTACTCTTTGCCATAGGGACACTCCTCTCGTTTCCTCCCGTTTCCCCCCGACCACATGCGGGATGGAAAGAAATCCCTACTAACTTGGAAACAAACACATATGAGTTCTTGAAGGTTTGCTTTGCCCAAGAGTTCAACCTCTCTAACTGCTGGGTATGCTCCCAAGTCCCGCTCCACGCAGCAGGGTTACCCTGGAGGGCGGTTCCCCAAAATTGGTCAGATATCTGTTGGGTATGATCCTCCTCCCATCCTATGGGGTGGGACGGCTAACCCAATTTTATCGTAGGCTCTCTGGGTTTCTCACCAAGTATGGCTATGGAGCCCTGGGCCATAAAAAAAAAAAAGCCTTAACTCAGAGCTTTACCAGCTCCGGTTGTTGTCCCTGCAAAACAGACAGGCCTTACATTATGTTTTAGCCTCCCAGGGCGGGGTGTGTGCCCTTATTGGGAGTGAATGTTGTACTTATGTCCCGAAAAACTCACAGGACATTAACAAGCACATCCTGTCAGCCAAACAGGCTTTTGAGCAGTGGAAGGCCCAGGAAAGGGAACCCACAGGTTTCGATTCCCTTTGGAGTTGGTTGCCCAACCTAGGAGGACTGGGAAATAGCCTTGTGCGTCTCCTCCTCACGGGTGTGGTACTATGCTTGGTCACCCTCCTCCTGATTGCTTGTTTTAAGGTGCTCCTCCGTAAGCTTTGTGCCCCCC
>NW_020713014.1:0-1306 GCF_002925995.2 Terrapene triunguis | reverse complement strand
GATTGTCTAAGCTGCTATAGGCCCTTTGGGCAACATGTGATTTTTTTGAGAGAGAGATTTTCTAGATTTGCTTACTTTCTGTACAGTTCTCAGACTCCTCAGGGAGTCTGAGAACTGGGCTATTAAAGGTAACACATCAATTTATTACTTTATTATTATTTATTTATTTATTTTTATTTAAAATGATTGTTTTGACTAAATGTTGACAGGTGTCATCTTTACTGAAAATAGGGTAAAGATGATGCTTTGATTATTGTATGTTAGCATTAGTCAACAGTGCAGCTTGCAATTATTACAGATTTCTATGCATAGAATAAGAGGTGACTTTCAGTGAAAGCTGGCAAAATCTGATTTATTTTCTCATTATCTGACGTTTTGTTTATTGTATACTCTTTGCTTGTTTACGTTTTGCAGGTATTAAGCTGATGTAGGGAAAAATCTGTTGTTATATATATATTAAATTACTACACAGTTACAATTTTAGGTATGAGGGCTGATTCAGAAGCAGAAGTTTAACTTTCATTAATTTTGTCTATTACAAGAGCAGAGGCTTAACTATAACTATTTTACAGGAAAACAAAATAGCTAATTTTCCCAGGTGGATAGGGGCTTGGGTCAGTCACTTTTCTATCATAAGAATATCCTGTACTTTCGTGAATGACAAGAAGATGGTCATTGGAGCATGCACTACATTTGGTAGATTTAAGCTTTTCAAGGTGAAAATGATGAGCAAGTTCCAGAGCTAAGGAACTCTCAAGGAAAATGTCCTGCTAGAAGCGCCATCAGTTTTATTCTGAATGCAGGTGTAACGGTATGGCAAAGGGGGAGAGGCAGCCAGCCCAGGTTGGCAGGACCCAAGCCAATTAGGGCTACATAGGTCAAAAGTAAAACCTTAAACTCAACCCAGACGCTAATAGACAGCCAGTACAAATCCTGACCCACTGTTGTAGTGAACTCCTGGGAAGATTCACCCTAAAGAGGCATCTATATTTTGCACTGGCTTCAGCTCTTGAATGGGGTTAAAGTGTAGCCTGATGCAGGTGTCCGGTAATTCTGCTGAGTTGTCTTGCCTTTCTTAAAGCGAATAAAGTACACGCTGGAGACTTTGCAGTGTGCTCAGTGTATGTACATGGAAACTTCTTCCTCTTTCCACAATAATTCTCTTAGTGGGGTTTTCATATATATTTAAGGTTACCCTTTTCTGTCACCTCTAGGGGTCCTTTCATTCTTATGTTGTTTCTTCTGCCCTGTTCTCCAACGGCCAGTTTCTGCCTACCTCCAATGACTTCAGTGGGTCTATTCATGG
>NW_020713013.1:0-1305 GCF_002925995.2 Terrapene triunguis | reverse complement strand
GATTGTCTAAGCTGCTATAGGCCCTTTGGGCAACATGTGATTTTTTTTTTAGAGAGATTTTCTAGATTTGCTTACTTTCTGTACAGTTCTCAGACTCCTCAGGGAGTCTGAGAACTGGGCTATTAAAGGTAATACATCAATTTATTACTTTATTATTCATTATTTATTGATTTTTATTTAAAATGATTGTTTTGACTAAATGTTGACAGGTGTCATCTTTACTGAAAATAGGGTAAAGATGATACTTTGATTATTGTATGTTAGCATTAGTCAACAGTGCAGCTTGCAATTATTACAGATTTCTATGCATAGAATAAGAGGTGACTTTCAGTGAAAGCTGGCAAAATCTGATTTATTTTCTCATTATCTGACGTTTTGTTTATTGTATACTCTTTGCTTGTTTACGTTTTGCAGGTATTAAGCTGATGTAGGGAAAAATCTGTTGTTATATATATATATTAAATTACACAGTTACAATTTTAGGAATGAGGGCTGATGCAGAAGCAGAAGTTTAACTTTCATTAATTTTGTCTATTACAAGAGCAGAGGCTTAACTATAACTATTTTACAGGAAAACAAAATAGCTAATTTTCCAAGGTGGATAGGGGCTTGGGTCAGTCACTTTTCTATAATAAGAATATTCTGTACTTTCGTGAATGACAAGAAGATGGTCATTGGAGCATGCACTACATTTGGTAGATTTAAGCTTTTCAAGGTGAAAATGATGAGCAAGTTCCAGAGCTAAGGAACTCTCAAGGAAAATGTCCTGCTAGAAGCACCATCAGTTTTATTCTGAATGCAGGTGTAACGGTATGGCAAAGGGGGAGAGGCAGCCAGCCCAGGTTGGCAGGACCCAAGCCAATTAGGGCTACATAGGTCAAAAGTAAAACCTTAAACTCAACCCAGATGCTAATAGACAGCCAGTACAAATCCTGAACCACTGTTGTAGTGAACTCCTGGGAAGATTCACCCTAAAGAGGCATCTATATTTTGCACTGGCTTCAGCTCTTGAATGGGGTTAAAGTGTAGCCTGATGCAGGTGTCCGGTAATTCTGCTGAGTTGTCTTGCCTTTCTTAAAGCGAATAAAGTACACGCTGGAGACTTTGCAGTGTGCTCAGTGTATGTACATGGAAACTTCTTCCTCTTTCCACAATAATTCTCTTAGTGGGGTTTTCATATATATTTAAGGTTACCCTTTTCTGTCACCTCTAGGGGTCCTTTCATTCTTATGTTGTTTCTTCTGCCCTGTTCTCCAAGGGCCAGTTTCTGCCTACCTCCAATGACTTCAGTGGGTCTATTCATGG
>NW_020713012.1:0-6011 GCF_002925995.2 Terrapene triunguis | reverse complement strand
CTCCAGGGGCTGATCTTGTTTGCATAGGCACACCCACTCGCCTGGCATGAAACACAGCAACTGAAAGTGGTTACTTTGGCTGGTGTGGGATCCCCAGTTTCTCTATTATTGGGGCAGGAAGAATAAAGTTTTGTTACCCTGATTCTGTGAATCAAGGCCAGTGGAACTGTTGTATGACAGAAGGACTGAGTGAGTCCTTCACCATTACCTAAGTAGCACTTGCTTGACAAGGGGCATGGGTTACAAAACCCTGTGAATTGAGAGAGGATGGGGACAGGTATGTGTACCTGATGGTATGGGCCCCCTCTGAGGGTTTGAAACACCAATTGCACCGCCTCCTCTCTCCACTGTTGAATATCAGAGCGAACTTTAATTACCTTAGGAGTCTAGTTACAGGCTGCTGAGCTGAATTCACTTTGGGCCAATGGTGCACCAGCACTGGGGCTCCCCTACTATATTATGAGCTGAAATCGCTAAGAGCTGAAATCACAAAAGAGCTGATGTTATTAAGAGCTGAGATCACTGAGGCTGTGTTAACTAGTGGGGGAGCCTGAAGCTATATTGCTCAGCAGCTGGCGGAGCAATTTGTGGGGACGACTGGAGGAGCAGCGAGCGGCGTGGAGCCTTGCGGGGCCGGTTGGAGTGGCCCAAGGAACGGCGAGCGGAGCTGTTTGCGGGGACGGCTGGAACGGCTCACAGGTCGGTGAGCGGAGTGGAGCGGAGCAGCTTGTAGAGCGGAGCAGTTCGTGGGATGGCAGGAAAGTGGACTGGCTCGTGGTAAAGGCTGCGGCGGAACCCCCACGGAGAAACAGACAGCTGGCCAGCCTCGGATCATGTAAGGTGCCCCTTAACACCCTGTGTGGCCCCCCCCCCTTTTACTCTGGGGCTGCACTGACCAGGGACAGAGACTTTGGGGGTTGTTGGACTTTTGGGACTTTGGGTGGTTGCTGGACCCAAGAGACTTTGGGGATGTTGGACTTTGGGGACTCTGGGTGATTTTTGGGTTGCTGGATTCAAGAACCAAAGGGAAAGGACACAGCCCAATTTGCTGGGGTGGGTTTTTTTCATGGTTTGTGTTATGAATCCTGTTTGTGGTGTTTTTCCAATTTTATGCTGATGTCGTTTACCTCATGTTATTAAACATTTTCTGCTACACTCAGACTCCGTGCTTGCGAGAGGGGAAGTATTGCCTCTTAGAGGTACCCAGGGGGGTGGTATGTAATTGTCCCAGGTCACTGGGTGGGGGCTCGAGCCGGTTTTGCATTGTGTTATTGAAACGGAACCCCTAGATACAGAACCCGGCCCTTGTTGCTGCCAACTTAGATGGGCAGAAGGGTTACACAATAATAACAAATTCATTGCAAGTGTCCATTTACAATCATGGTTGTCATGCCACAGCTTTGGCTTAATACCATTGGAGTTTGGAAATTTTAGGGTTAACCTGTGGCTTCCCTTTGCAAAATTTAGTTTTCTCTTTCCTCCTTGTCCTGCAGGATCAAACCCTGATTTCTCTTGCTTAACAGAATTCACTGGCTGATGGGGTGGGCTCTCTGTGCTAACAGCTATTAGCAAGTCCTTCCTCTCCCAGCCAGGCAAGTAATTTGCATTACCACAGACAGGAGCCAGTCCACCAGTTTTCATATCCTTAACTGCTATCATTTCCAAGGCTGGACTCTGTCTTAAAGAGATACCACACAAATCCAAAGAGTCTGAGGGTGAGAGTGTGCTTGCTCTCCCCTGCATCCTCAAGCATTCGGCCATAAAACTATTCTGCTTTGAAACCCCAGTAACCAAATCTGTCCTCAGACCCTGAAGCACAGACTGCTCACTTAACAAATTAGCATGGAGACAGTCCTGTCCCAACACCATCGTCTTCCCAACAAGCTGGCCACACACAGCCACTTGGTTATAGGGCTGCTCCACTTTCTTAACAGCTCTTACTCCATCTGAGACCTTCTGAAAGCTACCCACACTGGATCTTTCGAAAGGAAAGTCAGTGTATCCATTCACAACAGAAAATTTCTGGCTGTTAGGAACTGAAACTTCCTTGATTAAATCACTCTCACACCCTTCAGTTGCAGCGAACTGCTTGCACAGATTACCATGAGGATTCCTTTCCCCAGGAGCTTTTCTAAGCAGCAAATCACCCCTCACAGAAATTTTGCCCTTACCCTCTTCACTTAGGGCTTGCTCTAAAGGAACACTTTTCTGAGCAACAACAGACTCTGTCTGGGTCTTACTTACATTTAGGATCACCTTTGGCCCATCAGGCAGATTTCTACACAATCCCCTTTCAGGCAAACCCATAGACTCATTAGATGAAAGGTCAGAAGCATTCTCCTTTCCTTTGCCACACACAAGCTTAGGAATTTTGTCCTTTTTGCTACAAGTTGTTAAACTGTCCGTAGGTACCACAACCAAATTACCTTTCTGCTCTCCTTGTGCCCTGGCTAGGGTATCACCCTGATTAGACAGAGTTGTTACCCCCTTCTCCAACCACACATGAGCAACAGGCAAGATACAAGCACCAGAATTGTCTGGTCTCTGGGATTTTGCTAAGACACTAACTGGATGCAACCTAGTTACAGTGCCATTCTCCCCAGCAGACACAAACTTAGGACCATTCCCTTCCTGGGCTTTAGTTGAATCCAGAACCAAATCTGAGACAACTGAATTACTCTCAACCATCACAGGCTGAAAGGCACCCTCTGTCTGCTCCACAGACAAAAAAGAGTTGGAGACACATTTTCCTTTACTAGACATACAGTTTGGGATTTCATTTCCCTTGTCCCAGCACACCGGGCTGTTCACAGACAACTGCTTGGAGACTGGGGTAGCTTCCTCCATAGGCAAGTCAATACCCCTGACAGACACAGGCACATTTTCTTCACTGTCACTATTCTTCACACAGGAAACAGGTAAGGGATAGGGACACTCATCTTCCACTCTCCTTGCCTTCCCAAACTGCTGACTAGATAAAGCCATCAGCTCACAAGGCTGCCTAGGCTTATTCAAAATCTCCTTGTTCTCCTCTCCCTTTGCTTGATCTAATTCCAGATTTATTTCTGAGACATTAGATAGACATTCAGAAACTTCATTCACAGCCAAACAGCTACTTTCCAAAGACAAACTTTTGGAGAAACCCTCCATAGGCACAACCTTAGGATCAATCCTCTCCTGTGCCTGGTTTGTGTTAACTTGACTGACCATAGCTTTAATATCATTTCCAATCATAATATCCTTAGGGATTGTGTCTTTTACTCCCACAACCATGGTGCCCTCAAATCCCTTCCATTTCAGGTGGATTTTAGCCAAAGGCACCGTGACAAAATACTCAGAAAAGGCTACAACAGTCACATCTTCACCTGGCCAATAATCTTCCTCCCTGACAAGACTTGCTTTAACCAAAGTGATATCTGCTGCGGTGTCCCTCCATGCCATACACCTTACTCCATTCACTTCTGCACTGCTAATAAACTCTGCATTATTTCCCCCATATTTAGCTTTAATGTGAGTTTTAAGGTCAAATTTTTCAGAGACCACAGAAACAGCATTTGCACACAGGGCACCAATGCTGGGCTCTGTGTAGCTTGCCTGTGAATTTGTAACAACAGGGTTAGCATTGGCCGTGGCATCTGGGGTTGCTGGTTTTGGGCTGCCCTTCAGTGTCGGGCAGTCTGGTCTCATGTGGCCCATCATACCACAGTGATAGCATGTAACCTGTTCCGTCCTGGGATGTGAGTTCCTACCCTCCGGGCCCCCTTGAACTCCTTTAGAAGAGTCAGGTTTACTTTTAAATCCTTCCCTCCTCTTGAACTGGGGAGAATGGTGATTAGTTTTCCCCGGGGTTTTACACCCTTCTCGAGCCCTGTTTTGGGTATGGGCATCCGCAATCTCTGCTGCCCGTAGGACTGACTCAGGGTCCCTATCACACACAGCTGCTCTCACATTGTCAGGCACAATGTCTAAGAACTGTTCCAAAGTTATTAAATCCAGCAGTTTTTCAAAACTCCCATGCGCCTTGGCTCCCATAACCCACTTTTTAACAAAACCCATCAGCTTATGAGCACATTCTACAATAGTACAATCATTAGACATCTTAAACTTTCTAAACTTAACTCTGTAAGATTCAGGAGTAACCTTGAACCGCCTTAACACAGAATCCTTAAACCGCTCATAATCCAAGGCTTCTTGTTCCCCCAAGTCATTAAATACCTCCCTGGCTTTTCCAGTCAGTCTGGTCAGCAGGACAGGCATTCGCTGACCCTCAGGGATCTGGTACAGATTGCAGAGGCGTTCAAAGGTAGACAAAAACTCCTCTATATCCTCAGTATCATTGTAAATGGGACACATCCTTTCCCAGTTTTTCTCATGGCGGGGGGGAAGTGGAGTACCAGGTGGGGATGACTTTCTCCGCTCTTCCATTACTTGGAGCTGAAGTCTGGCCGTCTCCTGTTCCATCTTGTGAGTCTCCTGTTCCGCAGCGAGCAGCTCTAGACGCCCCTTACGAGCTCTCTCTTCTCTCTCATCAGCCTCCTTCTTTCTTTGATCGGCTTCTTTCTCTCTCTCTCTTTCTAATTCTGCTACTTTTTGCTTCTCCAGCAATCGAAGATCTGCTAGCTTCTGTTCATGCTTAAATTGCAGTTTACTTGTCACCTTTTGCATCCTAATTTTTTCTGCATCTTCTGTAGCCTCAGGTAAGGGCTGTGCTCCTGCCCCCTGATCACTGGCCATTAACAGATTTCTCAGTTCTTCCTTTGTAGCTTTCTTTCTAAGGCTTATCCTCTTTTCTGAACACAAATTTTCCAGGGCTTTTTTGCCAAGTCCCTCATATGCTCTTTGCTCAGCCATTGCAGCAGCTCTTTAACCAACAAAACTCTCAATCCCAAAATTCAAATTTGGATAGCGTGGGGTTCTGACCCAAAGCGTAATTGACCTGGTTCTGTGGATCCAAGCACGACTACGCCACTGTGACGATGCGGTTCTGGCGGGACCCAACTGAGAGTGCCAACTCAGGACAAATTGCTCAAACAGGGCAGTTACAGCCCAAGGCTGGGGTTTTTTCCACCTCTAAGGCAAACCGCACCAGCCAGACTAGGAGGACTTCGGTCTCACCCCACTGGCTAACCGCAAGTCTCACAAGCAATCTCCTAAGACACTCCAGTTTCCCAGTATTACCACCAGTGCCACTCGTTATGGGGACAAATGGTTATGAAAACCAATACCCCAGTAAAAGAAAAAAGGTTCTCCTGGTCCCAAAGGACCAAGCCCCAGACCCAGGTCAATATACAAATCAGATCTTACCCACAAATCACGCTGTTGCCAATCCTTTAGAATCTAAAATCTAAAGGTTTATTCATAAAAGGAAAAAGATAGAGATGAGAGTTAGAATTGGTTAAATGGAATCAATTACATACAGTAATGGCAAAGTTCTTGGTTCAGGCTTGCAGCCGCTATAGAATAAACTGCAGGTTCAAATCAAGTCTCTGGAATACATCCCCCGCTGGGATGGGTCCTCAGTCCTTTGTTCAAAGCTTCAGCTTGTAGCAAAGTTCCTCCAGAGGTATGAAGCAGGATTGAAGACAAAATGGAGATGAGGCATCAGCCTTATATAGTCTTTTCCAGGTGTAAGAACACCCCTTTGTTCTTACTGTGGAAAATTACAGCAAAATGGAGTCTGGAGTCACATGGGCCAGTCCCTGCATACTTTGCTGAATCAAGGCATATTTGCCTTTTCTCAATGAGTCCATTGTATAGCTTATGGTTCTTAATGGGCCATCAAGCACGCTAGGCAGAGCTAACACCAGCTTATCTGGGATGTCACCCAGAAGCATAGCATAAGTTTGCAATACAGACAGTATAGAGTCAATATTCATAACTTCAACTATAAAACTGATACACACATATAGACAGCATAATTATAACCAGTAATCCATAACCTTGTCTTAGACACCCCATCTGACCCCCTTTATACAAGATTTGGGTGCCACTACAGGACCTTGGTTGCAACA
>NW_020713011.1:5127-5951 GCF_002925995.2 Terrapene triunguis | reverse complement strand
GTGCTAAGCACACCGGGCCAACGGACCCTTTGAAGTCCGCCTCGAGCTCCTCAGGCGGTGACAGTTTTGGCGCCCAACGTGGGGCTCGAGGCTGAAATTTAGCCTTGCCCGGATCCCTCCTGGTGGCCGACGGATTACAGCGACGACCGACGCCCAGCGCGCACCGGTGACTTCATCGGGGGCCTCGGCAGAGACGTGGTTTGCTCGACCCCGGAGGGCACAACGGTGCAACGCACACAGACAGTGGAGAAGCAGGGTGGGGAACCGGTCCCGTGGATAGAGCGACGGTGCAGAACCGGACCCTTGGATAAGGTAGGAACAGTCCAGTGGGGACTTTATCTGTTTTGACCTGGGGACGCCCAGAGTCTGCCTGTTTTGACCTGGGGACGCCCAGAGTCTCCCTCAGTATGGGGCAGGGACAGAGTACAGCCGGCAGGGGACAGTGTACACCTTTAGAATGCATTCTGGTGAACTGGAAGGTGTTTGGATCTGATCAGTTAATTAAAAGTAAATTGAAAAGGTTCTGTACAGTTGATTGGCCTCAGTACCAGCTGGAGTGCCAAGAAAGGTGGCCACCGGAAGGATCACTTAATTACAACATGATCCTTCAATTGCTTTTGTTTTGTCAGAGAACAGGTAAAAATGGAATGAACATCTCTATGCGTATACGTTTATGGTGTTAAGAAATAGGACTGATATTTTGTTCAAGTGCCATTTGACTCCGACAGGCTCGGTAGTATTGGCTGCTAAACCCCAGAACCCCCCCACTGTTGTAATGCCAGAATCGGTGTCCCCTTCGGCTCCTCCACCCCCACAGGCTTTAG
>NW_020713011.1:0-5027 GCF_002925995.2 Terrapene triunguis | reverse complement strand
CCACCCCCACAGGCTTTAGAGAGTACCCCCCCCCCGGGATTGTATCTGTTGATTACTGAGAGTGTGGTAGCCCGTCCAGGAGCACAGGATCTTGTGTCAGTGGCTTTTAACCCTGTACATCTGGCTGCTTTCAAGGCAGAGGCAGGAGAATTCTCAATGAATCCAAGCAAGTTCATTTCTGTCTTTGAAGGGTGTCTAGTTAGCAATAAGTCTGACTGGGATGATTGTAATATACTTATGAGAACCCTGTTGTCTGAAGTGGAGCGGAATCAGGTTATAGCCAAGGCTAAGAAGAAGGAAGACAGAGAAGGCATTTAAGGTTTAAAAGGGAAAGCTATTGGACACCAGAGGTTGTACAGAGAGGAATCCTCAGAAGTGAGTGTGCTCGTCCTGGTTTGTTGCTTCAAAGCTCTGCACAGAAGTTATGTTACTGGAAAAGGTGTATAATGGCAATAAATATGTGTTAATGGTTGGAGAAAAGGTGTATGAGTGAAGAGTGGAAGGTTCCTTTGGAAGTTAGAAGAAGCTGAGAAAGGGAGAAGAGGAAAAAGCATGGAATGAGTTAACTGAGAGGAAAATACAGCTGGCCTCAGTCCAAGGTCAGTGTTCACAGCCAAGACTTTGCTGACAACCAAGAGGAAGGGGGGCTGAATGTGCCCAAGCAACTGAGATCAGCAAAATACTGCAAGGCATAATGAGGACAACAGAAGGGTTAAAAGGCAGTTTTGTTGAACAGTATTGGCTCAAGGATTTAAAAATTCCCCCACTCTGTTTTGACAGGCTTTGGTCAGAGACTTGGAGGAGTGGGATAATTTGTTAATTGCTGCTGTGGGTCTAATCCCTTGTCTCAAAGCTACTGTGAGTCTCCTAAACTTTATTGGACTGCGAGGATACAGGGTATCTCAAAGCAAAGCCCAAATTGCTCTTTTAGAGGTTCAATATCTGGGATTTCACATCAGGCAGGGAGAGAGACAGCTCTCCAACGAAAGGAAGGAGGCTATTTGCCAAGTTCCAATCCCCAGCAACCGCAAAAGGCTTAGGGCATTCCTGGGCATGGCAGGCTTTTGCAGAATATGGATTCCAGAGTTTGGACTGTGGGCTAAACCTTTGTATGAATGTGTTAAGGGAGCAGAACATGACCCCTTTCATTGGTCCCCAGAAGCAGACAGGGCATTTAAAATCTTGAAAAGGAAGCTAATGGAAGCTCCAGCCCTTGGCTTGCCCGATCTATCTAAGCCATTCCAACTGTATGTGCATGAACGAAAAGGGGTAGCTTTGGGAATGCTTACCCAGTTATTAGGTGCCTGGAAGCGTCCTGTGGCATACTTTTCTAAACAACTGGATCAAGTTTCAAAGGGATGGCCAGCCTGTTTGAGGGCGGTCGCAGCTACGGCTTTAGTGCTTGGGAAAGCTGGAAGCTGACACTGGGAGGAGCTGTGCAAGTGTATGTTCCTCATATGGTCCGAGCTTTGCTGAACACTAAGGGGGGTCTTTGGCTCACACAGGCTCGGGTTGCTCGGTACCAGGCGAAGCTGTTAGAGAATCCTGAAGTCACCCTGCAGATCTGTCCCTCCCTTAATCCAGCTACACTGCTGCCCGAGACAGAAAAGCAAGAACATGACTGTTTAGAAATCATAGATGTTCAGTATGCTAGCCGCCCAGATCTAAAAGATCAGCCACTCCCAAATGCTGACTTGGAATGGTATACAGATGGAAGTAGTACTGTTGTGAATGGGCAAAGGAGGGCTGGTTATGCTATTGTGTCTCTTCATGATACCGTGGAAGCTGAGAGTTTACCGGCAGGAACATCTGCCCAGCTTGCTGAACTAGTGGCCCTGACTCGGGCACTCGAGCTGGCAAAAGACAAACGGGTTAATATCTTTACTGACTCAAAGTATGCTTTTGGGGTATTGCATGCTCACGCTGGTTTATGGAAACAAAGGGGAATGCTAACAGCCCAAGGCTCTCCGGTCAAGCATGGGTCTCAAATTCTCCGACTTTTAGAAGCAGTACAACTCCCCTCAGCAGTAGCAGTGGTGCATTGCAAAGCCCATCAAAAGGAAGATCAAGATGTAACCAAGGGCAATGCCAGAGCAGACAGGGAAGCTAAGCGAGCTGCTACCCTGAAATCACCAACTGAGGAAAATGCCCAAATGCATGCCCTCATCCCATCAGTGGGTGAGCTTGCAGCCCCTCAGTACTCCCAAGAGGACAGAAACCTGGCTGACAGTCTCGGTCTCCAGGAAAAGGAGGGATGGCTTTGTTCCACAGAGGGAAAAATCCTCCTGCCCAAGGGCTTGATTCGATCAGTGTTGCAGAAACTGCATCAAACCACACACGCAGGCAGAGAGGCTCTCACCCAGCTCATGACTAAATATTTTCTAACCTCTGGACTTAAACCCCTAGCATCACAGGTACAAGCTGAATGTTTAATCTGCCAAAAGAATAACCCTCGAACAGGAGTAGCAGTGCCACCAGCCACCCTGGAACCTACCCCAGGCCCAGGATTGGTGTGGCAAATAGACTTTACTGAGTTTCCCAGGACCCAAGGATACAGGTACCTCCTTGTCTTAGTGGATCGATTCAGCGGATGGCCTGAGGCCTTCCCATGTCGCAACAACACTGCCAAGACAGTGGCTCTTAAGTTTGTCAAGGAGATCATTCCTCGCTTCGGCCTTCCTCAGTGGATGGAATCTGATAATGGAACACACTTCACATCTCAAGTGGTTCAAAAGATAGCAAGTGCTCTGCAAATCCCCTGGAAACTCCACACACCCTGGCGACCACAAGCCAGTGGAGTAGTGGAACGCACAAATCAGACACTCAAGCGACACCTCTCAAAGGTCTGTCAGGAGGCCTCTCTTAAGTGGCCTGATGCCTTGCCCCTTGTGTTACTTCGCATTCGGGCTCTCCCTAAGGGTAGGATAGGGCTTAGTCCCTTCGAGATTATGTTTGGAAGAGCATGGCCTATGAATGGTACCCCAGTTCTGGCAGGGGAATGGGAAGTGGGGTGTGGTTTTTTGTCTCAGTATATGTGCTCTCTGTCTGCTGTTCTTTCTTCTCTTCACAGGTACACCAAAGATTCACAGCCTCTTCTGCTGGATACTCCGGTCCACTCCCTGCAGCCTGGTGACTCCGTTCTCGTGCGGACCTGGAAGGACGAGCCTCTCCAAGAGAAGTGGAAGGGACCCCACACCGTCCTGCTTGTCACCCATACAGCGGCAAAGGTCGAAGGACACAAGAACTGGATTCATCACTCTCGACTGAAAGCAGTGCCCATTCCTAAACAGTGGACTGTCCAGCCTGCGGAGAAGACTGCTAACGACGATTTGGGACTTAAGCTGTTATTCAAAAGACAGTAAGGATCACTGGGAATGCGTTGTGATCTTTCTGAACAGTCACAACATACTCCTCGCGAGAACCCTGAACATTGGTTTTATTTTCTCACAGAAGGCGGACCTGGCCTGTGTATTTGGTCTTGTTATTTTTTGACTTGTTTAGTGTCAATAATTCTTATTGTACTCTGGGTATTTGGGTTGTGGTAATTACAATATGGGTTTAGGTTTAGGGTCTCTCACAGTATTTCTTTTTATCACAGAGGCAATTCTTCTGTTACCTACTGTTTCACCCACATCGCATGCAGGATGGGGAGCCATCCCTGCAGATATGGCTACCAACACATATGAGGCCCTGAAAATTGCCTTTGCCCGTGAGTTCAATCTTTCCAACTGTTGGATATGTGCCCAGACTCCCCATCATTCAGCGGGATTGCCCTGGAGAGTAGTACCCCAAAATTGGTCAGACTATTGTCAAAGGTGGATGGTTACCAGCAGCAGCACCTCTGACAATTTAGGTTTGCGATCTAACTGTACTGCGGAAGCTCCTTATGGCCTACACCATGGCTCTTGGATTTCCCATTATAAGGCCACTCGTAAGCCCCAGCCTATTCGTTTACGTTCTCCACCCACTGGTCTCATATGTTATCAGCAAGCCAGTACAAGTAAACATACCTGGTTTGCGGGCATCAGTAAGTGTAGATTTTATATTGGTCCTGGTATAAGTCTCACTGTTCCTTTACTGAACGCCACAGGTTGGCAAACCGGAGCTGCATTCTTTACCCTTTCCCCACAAACTGCCCTACAGGACTCACAAGGTAACAATGGAAGGGCTAGTTATGGTGAAGCCTTTTGGGTTTGTGGTATTAGTGCCTACAAATGGCTTCCTAATGGTTGGCATGGTAGCTGTTACAAAGGCTATCTTGCTCCTCCCCTCCGCATTCTACCCAAGGCTCCCTCCGGTCGTCCCAGGTACTATCGGTCCTTAAGAGCTACCATAGAACCAATCAGTGAAAGAGACAGGTTTGGGATGATAGCCCTCCCTTCCTATGGGGTGGGACGACTAGCCCAACTTTACAGAAGACTGTCTAAATTTCTCACCCAGTTTGCCAATGATACCCTAGCCATAGAGAAAAGCATAAGTTCTGAGCTGTACCAGCTTCGACTGCTGGCTTTACAGAACCGTCAGGCCCTAGATTATGTGTTAGCCTCACGAGGCGGGGTCTGTGCCCTTATTGGAGAAGAGTGTTGTACCTATGTCCCAGAGTTTTCACAGGACATTAACACGCACATCTTGTCAGCTGAACGGGCCTTTAATCAGTGGAAGGCCCAGGAAGGGGAACCCACTATTTTGGATTCCCTTTGGGGTTGGATACCTGGTTTAGGGAAACTAGGAGATATAGGGGGAAGCATTGTTCGCATCTTGCTCACAGGTGTTGTAATATGTTTTGTTCTTATTCTTTTGGTCATTTGCTGTAAAGTGCTCATATGTAAAATTTGTACCTCCCCCTCTCCAGAGGTTCCCTTATATCCTCTCATTAATGATCCTAATTGTATGGAGCTTAATCGCATTCTGTCTTTAGAGTATGAGAAAACTCTCACAAAGGTTTGTTGAGTGTTCTCAAAGGAGGGATTGTTGGGGACCCCCCCCCCCTAGGCATAGCTACCAGGTAACTCGGGAGAGTGGAAGAC
>NW_020713010.1:0-5233 GCF_002925995.2 Terrapene triunguis | reverse complement strand
GCCAACGGACCCTTTGAAGTCCGCCTCGAGCCCCTCAGGCGGTGACAGTTTTGGCGCCCAACGTGGGGCTCGAGGCTGAAATTAGCCTTGCCCGGATCCCTCCTGGTGGCCGACGGATTACAGCGACGACCGACGCCCAGCGCGCACCGGTGACTTCATCGGGGGGCCTCGGCAGAGACGTGGTTTGCTCGACCCCGGAGGGCACAACGGTGCAACGCACACAGACAGTGGAGAAGCAGGGTGGGGAACCGGTCCCGTGGATAGAGCGACGGTGCAGAACCGGACCCTTGGATAAGGTAGGAACAGTCCAGTGGGGACTTTATCTGTTTTGACCTGGGGACGCCCAGAGTCTGCCTGTTTTGACCTGGGGACGCCCAGAGTCTCCCTCAGTATGGGGCAGGGACAGAGTACAGCCGGCAGGGGACAGTGTACACCCTTAGAATGCATTCTGGTGAACTGGAAGGTGTTTGGATCTGATCAGTTAATTAAAAGTAAATTGAAAAGGTTCTGTACAGTTGATTGGCCTCAGTACCAGCTGGAGTGCCAAGAAAGGTGGCCACCGGAAGGATCACTTAATTGCAACATGATCCTTCAATTGCTTTTGTTTTGTCAGAGAACAGGTAAAAGGGAATGAACATCTCTATGCGTATACGTTTATGGTGTTAAGAAATAGGACTGATATTTTGTTCAAGTGCCATTTGACTCCGACAGACTCGGTAGTATGTGCTGCTAAACTCCAGAATCCTCCCACTGTTGTAATGCCAGAATCGGTGTCCCCTTCGGCTCCTCCACCCCCACAGGCTTCAGAGAGTACCCCCCCCCAGTGGGATTGTATCTGTTGATTACTGAGAGTGTGGTAGCCCATCCAGGAACACAGGATCTTGTGTCAGTGTATCTTATGTTGCTTTTAACATCTGGCTGCTTTCAAGGTAGAGGCTGGAGAATTCTCAACGAATCCAAGCAAGTTCATTTCTATTTTTGAAGGTTGTCTAGCAAGTTATAAGCCTGATTGGGATGATTGTAATATACTTATGAGAACCCTGTTGTCTGAAGTGGAACGGAATCAGGTTATAGCCAAGGCTAAGAAGAAGGAAGACAGAGAAGGCATTTAAGGTTTAAAAGGGAAAGCTATTGGACTCCAGAGGTTGTACAGAGGGGAATCCTCAGAAGTGAGTGTGCTCGTCCTGGTTTGTTGCTTCAAGGCTCTGTACAGAAGTTATGTTACTGGAAAGGTGTATGATGGCAATGATTATGTGTTAATGGTTGGAGAAAAGGTGTATGAGTGAAGAGTGGAAGGTTCCTTTGGAAGTTAGAAGAAGCCGAGAAAGGGAGAAGAGGAAAAAGCACGGAATGAGTTAACTGAGAGGAAAATACAGCTGGCCTCAGTCCAAGGTCAGTGTTCACAGCCAAGACTTTGCTGACAACCAAGAGGAAGGGGGGCTGAATGTGCCCAGGCTACTGTGAGATCAGCAAAATACTGCAAGGCATAATGAGGACAACAGAAGGGTTAAAAGGCAGTTTTGTTGGACAGTATTGGCTCAAGGATTTAAAAATTCCCCCACTCTGTTTTGGCAGGCTTTGGCCAGAGATTTGGAGGAGTGGGATAATTCAGACAAAGCCCTCTTGTTGCAATATGTAGATGACTTGCTAATTGCTGCTGTGGGTCTAATCCCTTGTCTCAAAGCTACTGTGAGTCTCCTAAACTTTATTGGACTGCGAGGATACAGGGTATCTCAAAGCAAAGCCCAAATTGCTCTTTCAGAGGTTCAATATCTGGGATTTCACATCAGGCAGGGAGAGAGACAGCTCTCCAACGAAAGGAAGGAGGCTATTTGCCAAGTTCCAATCCCCAGCAACCGCAAAAGGCTTAGGGCATTCCTGGGCATGGCAGGCTTTTGCAGAATATGGATTCCAGAGTTTGGACTGTGGGCTAAACCTCTGTATGAATGTGTTAAGGGAGCAGAACATGACCCCTTTCATTGGTCACCAGAAGCGGACAGGGCATTTAAAATCTTGAAAAGGAAGCTAATGGAAGCTCCAGCCCTTGGCTTGCCCGATCTATCTAAGCCGTTCCAACTGTATGTGCATGAACGAAAAGGGGTAGCTTTGGGAATGCTTACCCAGCTATTAGGTGCCTGGAAGCGTCCTGTGGCATACTTTTCTAAACAACTGGATCAAGTTTCAAAGGGATGGCCAGCCTGTTTGAGGGCAGTCGCAGCTACGGCTCTAGTCTTGGGGGAAGCGGAGAAGCTGACAATGGGAGGAGCTGTGCAAGTGTATGTTCCTCATATGGTCCGAGCTTTGCTGGACACTAAGGGGGGTCTTTGGCTCACACAGGCTCGGGTTGCTCGGTACCAGGCGAAGCTGTTAGAGAATCCTGAAGTCACCCTGCAGATTTGTCCCTCCCTTAATCCAGCTACACTGCTGCCCGAGACAGAAAAGCAAGAACATGACTGTTTAGAAATCATAGATGTTCAGTATGCTAGCCGCCCAGATCTAAAAGATCAGCCACTCCCAAATGCTGACTTGGAATGGTATACAGATGGAAGTAGTACTGTTGTGAATGGGCAAAGGAGGGCTGGTTATGCTATTGTGTCTCTTCATGATACCGTGGAAGCTGAGAGTTTACCGGCAGGAACATCTGCCCAGCTTGCTGAACTAGTGGCCCTGACTCGGGCACTCGAGCTGGCAAAAGACAAACGGGTTAATATCTTTACTGACTCAAAGTATGCTTTTGGGGTATTGCATGCTCACGCTGGTTTATGGAAACAAAGGGGAATGCTAACAGCCCAAGGCTCTCCGGTCAAGCATGGGTCTCAAATTCTCCGACTTTTAGAAGCAGTACAACTCCCCTCAGCAGTAGCAGTGGTGCATTGCAAAGCCCATCAAAAGGAAGATCAAGATGTAACCAAGGGCAATGCCAGAGCAGACAGGGAAGCTAAGCGAGCTGCTACCCTGAAATCACCAACTGAGGAAAATGCCCAAATGCATGCCCTCATCCCATCAGTGGGTGAGCTTGCAGCCCCTCAGTATTCCCAAGAGGACAGAAACCTGGCTGACAGTCTCGGTCTCCAGGAAAAGGAGGGATGGCTTTGTTCCACAGAGGGAAAAATCCTCCTGCCCAAGGGCTTGATTCGATCAGTGTTGCAGAAACTGCATCAAACCACACACGCAGGCAGAGAGGCTCTCACCCAGCTCATGACTAAATATTTTCTAACCTCTGGACTTAAACCCCTAGCATCACAGGTACAAGCTGAATGTTTAATCTGCCAAAAGAATAACCCTCGAACAGGAGTAGCAGTGCCACCAGCCACCCTGGAACCTACCCCAGGCCCAGGATTGGTGTGGCAAATAGACTTTACTGAGTTTCCCAGGACCCAAGGATACAGGTACCTCCTCGTCTTAGTGGATCGATTCAGTGGATGGCCTGAGGCCTTCCCATGTCGTAACAACACTGCCAAGACAGTGGCTCTTAAGTTTGTCAAGGAGATCATTCCTCGCTTCGGCCTTCCTCAGTGGATGGAATCTGATAATGGAACACACTTCACATCTCAAGTGGTTCAAAAGATAGCAAGTGCTCTGCAAATCCCCTGGAAACTCCACACACCCTGGCGACCACAAGCCAGTGGAGTAGTGGAACGCACAAATCAGACACTCAAGCGACACCTCTCAAAGGTCTGTCAGGAGGCCTCTCTTAAGTGGCCTGATGCCTTGCCCCTTGTGTTACTTCGCATTCGGGCTCTCCCTAAGGGTAGGATAGGGCTTAGTCCCTTCGAGATTATGTTTGGAAGAGCATGGCCTATGAATGGTACCCCAGTTCTGGCAGGGGAATGGGAAGTGGGGTGTGGTTTTTTGTCTCAGTATATGTGCTCTCTGTCTGCTGTTCTTTCTTCTCTTCACAGGTACACCAAAGATTCACAGCCTCTTCTGCTGGATACTCCGGTCCACTCCCTGCAGCCTGGTGACTCCGTTCTCGTGCGGACCTGGAAGGACGAGCCTCTCCAAGAGAAGTGGAAGGGACCCCACACCGTCCTGCTTGTCACCCATACAGCGGCAAAGGTCGAAGGACACAAGAACTGGATTCATCACTCTCGACTGAAAGCAGTGCCCATTCCTAAACAGTGGACTGTCCAGCCTGCGGAGAAGACTGCTAACGACGATTTGGGACTTAAGCTGTTATTCAAAAGACAGTAAGGATCACTGGGAATGCGTTGTGATCTTTCTGAACAGTCACAACATACTCCTCGCGAGAACCCTGAACATTGGTTTTATTTTCTCACAGAAGGCGGACCTGGCCTGTGTATTTGGTCTTGTTATTTTTTGACTTGTTTAGTGTCAATAATTCTTATTGTACTCTGGGTATTTGGGTTGTGGTAATTACAATATGGGTTTAGGTTTAGGGTCTCTCACAGTATTTCTTTTTATCACAGAGGCAATTCTTCTGTTACCTACTGTTTCACCCACATCGCATGCAGGATGGGGAGCCATCCCTGCAGATATGGCTACCAACACATATGAGGCCCTGAAAATTGCCTTTGCCCATGAGTTCAATCTCTCCAATTGTTGGATATGTGCCCAGACTCCCCATCATTCAGCGGGATTGCCCTGGAGAGTAGTACCCCAAAATTGGTCAGACTTTTGTCAAAGGTGGATGGTTACTAGCAGTAGCACCTCTGACAATTTAAGTTTGCCTATGATACCCTAGCCATAGAGAAAAGCATAAGTTCTGAGCTGTACCAGCTTCGACTGCTGGCTTTACAGAACCGTCAGGCCCTAGATTATGTGTTAGCCTCACGAGGCGGGGTCTGTGCCCTTATTGGAGAAGAGTGTTGTACCTATGTCCCAGAGTTTTCACAGGACATTAACACGCACATCTTGTCAGCTGAACGGGCCTTTAATCAATGGAAGGCCCAGGAAGGGGAACCCACTATTTTGGATTCCCTTTGGGGTTGGATACCTGGTTTAGGGAAACTAGGAAATATAGGAGGAAGCATTGTTCGCATCTTGCTCACAGGTGTTGTAATATGTTTTGTTCTTATTCTTTTGGTCATTTGCTGTAAAGTGCTCATATGTAAGATTTGTACCTCCCCCTCTCCAGAGGTTCCCTTATATCCTCTCATTGATGATCCTGATTGTATGGAGCTTAATCGCATTCTGTCTTTAGAGTATGAGAAAACTCTCACAAAGGTTTGTTGAGTGTTCTCAAAGGAGGGATTGTTGGGGACCCCCCCCC
>NW_020713009.1:0-7476 GCF_002925995.2 Terrapene triunguis | reverse complement strand
AGAAAGAAAGAAAGAAAGAAAGAAAGAAAGAAAGAAAGAAAGAAAGGGTTTTTGGGGGGGGGGTATATATAATAATACAAACAAGTTAACAATCGTCCAACAATCTATAGTTGCCTGTATACACACTCTTTGGGTGTGTGTATGTGTAAATATAAGTAGCGTTTGAGCAGTCATCTATGATACTAGCTGCATACATTGATAGATCTGTACAGCAACATGTTAAAAAACACTCCAGAATATAGGACCCGATCCTGCACACTCCCCCGCCCTGACTCAATGGCTAGACCAACGGACTCCAACTGGCCCGCTTGCACGCTCCATCCTGGAAAGAGCTCAGCCCCTAAGCGGCTCCCACAGGTTTTGGGGGTGGGTATGTGGGGACCATTCGGAGGTGAATAAGAGTTTGCAGGATCGGGCCTTATTTCTTTGATTCAGTTTCCGAAGTTTTTAAAATATTTTATGGGACAGCGAAGTTCTAGAAATAGGGTGGGGACGGGGTGGGAGGGTACACACAGCACTTTGCACACGAGTGTGTGTGTGCATCTCCGTGCACACACCGTGTGGAGGAGTGTGTTGATTTCTAAGGTGTTTACATGGGCACAGGCAATTACGCAGCCTTTGATTACATTTTGTCTCTTGCATTAAATACAGCGGACTCTTTCTCCCCAGATGCTGCAGCCTGAAAATCCTTAGCCAGAACCAGGCTTGTGTGAAGTTTACTAGCCCCAATAAGGCTTTATCCAAATGTGCATCCTTCCCCAAATCACAGCAAAAGCGCTGCGTGCCCTCCTGCCTCCCCCAGCCCATCCTGCAAGGGGCTGAGCGACCTCAGCGCTCACTGAAATCGACGGGACAGGAGGGGAAAAGGCTCAGCACCTGCCCTAAACACAGTCACCACTGCGTTGCTGATCTCCTCACCTTGGGCTTGCTGCCCCCGATGGCCCCCGGCCGGATGGAGCCAGTCTCCTGGTACCTGCAGAGGATTTTGGAGACGCAGCCGTGGGACACGCGCAGCTGGCGAGAGATGACACAGGGCCTGATCCCGTGATGGGCCATCTCCACTATCTTGTGTCGGATATGGTTGGGTAAAGGCCTGCCATTGATAAAAACTCCACCGAGCTGATTGACTCTGCCCTGGCCTAACGGAGTAGACACTAGAAAGGAGGGGGAAATGGAGTTACTTGTTGTGTGTGCTTTCAAGTCAACCCGACTTTCTCTGTGCGCACACACTCTCCCATCCACATGCACACAAACACGTACCCGAGTTCATCCGCTCCCATCCTTGCGCCAGTTTAGTGCTAGGTTGCCTGGCTGGACAGATCTGTAATGGTTAGAAACCCTGGGAGTGCCTGACAGCTGAGTGTCATCTTCGCACAACAGTTAAATAATGTTTCAGATTTATCAACAGAGCGTCTTCAGAGAAGGGAAATATTAACTGCTAGTGGGAACCTGACTGTTTCCAGAAGCAACTTCAGGAGCCAGATGACACATCTTATTTGCATGTTAGTTACATAGGTACCACTCGCCCTTCCAGTTAGAGGAGTAACTGAGAGCCCCGACAATTTCGGGATTTTGTGAATCTAATCTAATCTATCTGTAAAACAGACTGCAGGAGAAAACCAGCGTAACATTTTCACCTGTTACACTCTCCATCATTTACTATTGGAAAGACTTTAATTATCTACTTTAATTAGCCGCTACTAATGGGCTCCTGGTAGAAGTGAAAAGGGGGGAAAACATACAACTTCCGGAAGAATCTTTTAAAGGGTTTGGAATATACAATTCTAACCTGCTTCCTGTTATTATTCTTCCTCGACTCTAAAATTGGGTTCCTGGTGTCTCTTTTTCTTTTAGTTTCACCCCTCATCGCTCGACCCTTTAACCGTTTTTACAGAAACGTTAATAAGGAACAAAAGTTTGAGAGACTCTACTCCAGGAGGATAGGGGAAGTGAACTGGTGTCTAAAAGTCCGTTTCACTGTTTTAAAGTATTGCCGTCCTTAAACTTGCCGAGAATCTGAAGAGATTTAGAGCCGGATATTGCAGTCCTTATTCAGGCTAACTTCCCATTGGTATCAGTGGGAGTTTTGTCTGAGTAAGGGGTGCAGGATCGGGTCCCAAGATTAAGAAGACAGAACCCCTGACAATCAATAGGATCTCCCCCAACTTTGTTCTGGGGCTCTAATTTGCAATACTGCCTTCTTCAAAACAGAATCCGTGTTTTGCTTATGTGGAGAACGTTAATGCAAACAATGTATATTATATGTGTGTGCATAAATTGTGAGGGAGTCCTTTTGTGCAGTCACTTTTCCATGTTGTTAAGAGTTTTTTCTAGCTCTAACCTTGTGCAGTTGCAGTTCTAATTTGTGTTTTAATCTAAGTAACTAGTGCACAGCATTGGGGGGAAAACGTTTCTCAGCAACACACACACAGGTTTGAACACACACACAGACACATACGGGTTTGAAAATTCATCATACAGCTAGAGAGCATTCCTACCTTCTAATGGAAATCCGCTGCGAGGGTAGTTCTGCCCGGGAGCTGGTCGCATCATTCTTGGGACAGCTCCAGCTAGAGTTGTCATGTTGTATACAGCTTTACTTTAATATTATATCCAGGTGAATGCTGATATACGAGAGATCAGCTCTGGCAATAGATCCCACTGAAAAAGGGAAAGTCCTGGAAAAAAGGGAGGGGGAAGTTGGGGAGGGGGGAACGACTTGCTCTCCTTTTGTCAATAAGACGTGATATCCCAAAGCAAAGGGGAGAGAGAGACAAAAAGGAGAAAGGGAAACAAAGTTTGGGGCGAGGAAGGGAAAGTTGCATACAAGTCGCGGGAAAGAGCTCAGACGGCTGCTGGCCACTGTGTGAAGATGAGCGCACTTTGATATGAAAAGGGGGAGGGGGTGGCAGGAATGATTTCTTCCTGTTGTTGATACAGAGTGAAAGGAACTCCGCTCTGGAGTATTTATTAGTTCTTTCCCCCAAAGCTTCATCAGGATCTCTGAGCTGCGATTGGCCAGCAGGGAGACTGTCCCGTCTGGAGAAGACAGGAGCTGATTGGGTGAAATCTGCAACTTTCTCTTCTCATCATTACAATCGAGGCCTCAATCTAGGAGTGTGACCCAGGCATTGCCTCTTCCCTTGATAAAGTGTCCTTTCATAGAATGGCTGGACAGGAGAAAATGCAGAAGCAGGGGAGAAAGCAGCCTTCAGTGGGGAAACTGTTCATTCCTTTTACAACTGTCTTGGCACAATGCCACTTGAAGGAGATTACAATAAGGAAGCAACCAGACACTTGCATTTCTTGAAGTCGGTCTCTCTGGTCACCTTTTCTTTCCTGAGGGATTGTAGACGTACAGCTGTATGCTGTCCTGGTCAAACAGCCTGCGAGAAATTAAAGGGGAAGTTGTGTTTCTATTGATACAGTTCTTTGTCTGCCTATTTCCACCAGCACATCTTCTCTGAGAATGTGTGAAGGGAGGAATAAAACTGTCCTCTCTCTCCTTCTCTTTCTCGCTTTCTCTTTTCACTGAAATCGGTAGCAATGGAGAATAAAATCTCTGGAGCAAATGGTGCTATTCGTTTTTTAAGCAGAAGTCTCCATTGTTCCCACTGGGAATTTCTGCTTTAAGAACGGATGGCAAAATGTGGCCCTATATTATATATTTGTCTGTGTGTGTGTTAAAGTAAGTCTTGCTAACAAGCATTTGTTCCCAGGAATTTATTGTAGTATTCAAACTAAACTGCTGGAAAAATAAAAGAAGTAAAGTCTGACTAGGAGCTGAAGTGACCACAGCAGGATATGACGCCAGGAGTGTTGTAAAGACTGTCTGTCCTTAAAGAAGGTACTATTGTGCATGTCCTTTTATTTATAACTTGGTAAGTGCCAGCAAACTCGCCTCCTTTACACTCTGAAGTGCCAGCCCGGCTTTGCACAGTGCTCTTTATTTGCAATAGTCTATTCAGTAACTGTCACTCTCGAGCCTCAAGTTATTCAAGACCTTAATCAATCAAAAGGATGAGAATCGTTCAGGTTTCCCCCCCTTTGAAATACAGGAAACAATGAGTTCTAGGCTTAAAGTTTCCCCTTTCCCTTTACGATTTTGGGATTTTTTCTGTGGCTGATTCCGTTCTCTTTGGGGATTAATGGTAGTTTAAAAATGTATAACTAATAAACTAAATTATCCCGCAAAATAAAATAAACAACGAAGAAGCCACAGGTCTCAGACTTTACTCAGTGAAAACTAAAAGGCACAGTAAAAAGAGTTTTAGGCAGCAAAATGAAGGTAGTTTAGAGTGGAAGATCTGAAGAAAGAGCCCTGCATTGATGCTATCATCATTAAAAAATAGACAGTAATTTAAACTAGAGTCACGCAAATGCCATAATGATTAGCTATCTACCTCCTAGATGTTTACGAGCTTCCAGGCTGTTGATTCTGCTCTCTCAGACCCTGCATATCAGAAAGAAAATAAAAGAAACTAGATCACTTTTAAAATGTATCATATACAAATTATTAAACCTCTCTGGACTCCGACATTTGGGAACAGAGCCGGTAGGAAAACCTTTAAAAAAGAAAAGAAAAGAAAACAGGTTACTAATAAAAGTTTGCACACTTAAAACTATTTTATATATTTTTCTATCAAAGTATCTTAATTATTATGTATACCTAAAATACTGAGAGGAAAACTGCAACTGCATCTGAAAAAACCTGGAGAAATGTTTATCAAATTATTCTGTTTTTTCATAGCTATTTGTATTCCGCATACATTACAATACTCACTTGTGGTCATGTTTTTTAATGCACACACTAATATAAAGATGTTTTAACATTGAAATGTGTAGCTTATCTAGAAAGTTTCCAAAAGTTTAATTTAGGCCACATGATTTGCCGTTTAATTTTAGTTTCCTAGAATGAATATGCGGAAAATATATTGCTTGGTTTTAAAAGTTGAATCGTGCTTGAAAAAAAATCTAGAGCTAAAAGTGTGTGCATGCGGATTAAGATATTCAGTAGCAAATAGATTACAATATTTCGTAGCATACAGGATTTCAATGTAGTGACCTCACCAGCAGTTGTACATTACAGAGACCTGAAACCGGAAAGTGCATACAGATAATATTGCCACATTTCTGATAAAGTACAGCACAATAATTTTGACACCTGAATCTGGAACCTAAGTGTGTAGTATGATATAGGAATCCATGTATACACTATATAATATGGTACCACTCTCTGTTTTAGAAATAAGATGGTGGTAACTCACTGATAGTAGCTGCACTTCAATGATAGGTGTTAAATGAGTGAACTACATTGTTTCATTTCCCCACAGTATGTTTATTTTTCCTTTTGTCACTGCCCTGTGAGTGTATATGGACGTAGTGGTGACTCCTGACAGCTTTACAGCTGTTATCGGGAGATAGGTAGAATCCCAGGCCCTCGTGGGCCGGGATGCATTTGCTGAAAGTCTTTGCTTCGGTAAAATATACACTGTTCAGGGGCCGATTTCGCTAACGTTGAAGTCAAGGGGATTTTTGCCATTGACTTCAAAGCCAGTAGAATTAGACCCCAGAAGTGTTAACTTCCACTTACCTCATACAACCCTCGCCCATGATTTTGTGTTAATGTGGAAACTAGCTCAAGTCACTACCCTTCTGCGTGCAAGTTGGGGATGCTAAATGAATTGGCTAAAGGGGTTATCTGACCAGACACATTGCTAGTAAATCGCTCGATCTCTATTCCTCTATGACAGTCGCTGCCTTTTCTGGCTTGGTGTAGAACGGTCACTGTTCATGGCAAACTGAACTGGGCTTGATACCCACCCAGCCACTTCGGGGACCACAGGATAAAACTCTCCTCTCATCTTCCCTGCCTAGCCAGGCCCCATCTCCGGGGCACATTATGAAGCCTTTCCTAGCAAGGAAACCAGTTGTTGCTGTTGTGGTTGTGCCAGCCGCAGTAAATTGGGCCTCTGTACCAGAAACATTAGTCCCCTTCTCTCCGCAATGTCAGGGCTCCGTTTAAGTGAGTCTAAGCCCAAGAGTTACATAAAGCAGAGAGAGGCTGGCTGGAGTCGGAGCTTTTAATTGGAAAACTAGTACCCTTTAGGGCCCACAGGCTTAAAAAGTGATCTCCAGTGAGCAACACCGCCCCAAGCCTGCGTGCAGTTTGAAACCTCTGCAAGCTTAAGTCCCGGCAGTGTTTTCCAAGAAACAGATTTATTTTCTAGGAATGGGGGGAGAGGAAAGGGGAGGCGAGCATGTTATAGATCTTAGTGCCTTTTGCACCTCAGAGTCATACGGCTGTATATTTTCCCATGGTAGGAAACAGACCCAATCTTCCTATATCATGCATGGAAAATTGTTGAATATACATGTCTTTCTTATTCAATCAGACGCTTCTTTCATGGCACACAATTAAGCGGGTTCACGGGGATTCAGAATTGCCCCACAAACCAGAAAGTTACGAAATAGAAAGGAAAAGAGGACTAACAAGACGCTCCATTTATGTGAAGTAAAGGCAATACAGCATTTCAAGGGTAATATACATGCTGACTCTTTACTCGCTATAGTTCCTCTCTGGTGGCATTTTTCATTCAGAAATAATATGGTCAGCATAAAATGTGGAGCCTCCTGCTCGCTTATATCGCACGTAACCACCGTGTGCTTTGTAGGAGGGAAATGAAAATGTTTCATTGACTCGGGGCCCGATCCTGCGGCCACTGAAATCCATGGCAGTGCTCCATGGTTTGAATGGGGACAGGATCGGGCCCTTCCGGATATTTTATAGACACCGGGTTCTATCCTGTTTCCCATTCAAGACAATATAAAAATGCCCGTTGTCTCGAATGGGACAGGATCAAATCTACAAAGTGTGAAAATGACTTAAAACCCACTTGCCCTGGGAGTTTTGCCTGAATTTGCAGATTCTGGCTCGTGGATATCAATGTCACAAAAGTCGAAATAGTCCCTCATCTTCTCCTGCACAGGAACTGTTAAACTTCCAGGCAAAATGATTAGACATGAATGTCTAGCCCCCCATATTAGAGTCTTTAGTCCAGCAGAGAGGATTTCACGGTTTTCTAGTGGAAATAGCTAAAAATACTCCTGCTAATTACAAAGCCCTTCCAGGCCAGGTGCACTTTTAATTGGATTAGTAAATGCTCTATATTAAATCTGCAGCACATCAAATGGGCAGTGAAAATTAGAGCTATTAGGAACAGAGGCAATTATTTATGAATGATAACAGTACTGTTTTCTCTTCTATTACAAAAAATCAATTATAATGTTTTCGGGGCTCTCCAAATGCAGTGTGAATTGCTATTATTCGTATTTATCATGAAGCTTGTTTAGCGTGAATTCACCATACAACTACTTCCACGGTGGCAAAATTTATCTTAAGTGTAAATTAATTTTGGACCATGTTTTGAAGAAAGAAAGAAAGAAAGAAAGAAAGAAAGAAAGAAAGAAAGAAAG
>NW_020713008.1:0-4469 GCF_002925995.2 Terrapene triunguis | reverse complement strand
GGGCTGTTCCCCAACCCACATGGTGAATCTCTGAGGCAAGAAAATCCGCCAATAAGCGCAGGACCCACCAAGATAGAGGAGGAACTTTGTCACACTGGTGTCAGAGGTGGGATCTTGGAGTGCACAGCGCGGCGGAAGAAGGAGGGTGATTTAAAAAAACAACAACAACAACAACAAAAAACAAAAAAAAGGGAGAGGGTTTATTTTTTTTTCACCACAATGGATGACGTAGTGTGGGCACTGATACAAGCTACGGCGGCCCAGCAGGAGGCTACCCGTGTCCAGGCAGCGGCCCAACAGGAGGCAGTGCGGCTGCAGCAAGAGACTAATCGCCTGCTGATGGACCAGGCTGCTCAAGACCGAGCTATGTTGCGGGAACTGGTAAACCAGGTAAAGTCCTTACAGAGCTGAATCGCGGCCATGATGGGACGCGGCTCATACGGGCCAGCCATTGGCTGCAGAAAATGACACGGGAGGATGATGTAGAGGCATACCTTCTGGCCTTTGAGAGGACAGCCCTATGGGAGGCCTGGCCTCGAGATCAGTGGTCTGGCATCCTTGCCCCATTCCTGTGTGGGGCGGCCCAGAAGGCCTACCATGATCTGCCTGAAGAGGCTGCGGCAGATTACCCCCAGCTGAAAGCAGAGATCCTGGCCAGATCTGGGGTAACGACAGCAGTGCGGGCCCAGCAGTATCACGGTTGGAGGTACCAGGAAGACAAAACTCCGCGGTCCCAATTGTATGACCTCATCCATCTCGCACGAAAGTGGCTGCAAACAGAGTCCCGGAGTCCGGAAGAGATACTAGCGGTTCTGGTCATCGAGCGATGCATGAGGGGACTACCGCCAGACCTTCGTGCCTGGGTAAGCCAGAACGAACCCTCCACCTATGACGAGGTTGTCGCCCTGGTAGAGAGGCGAAGGACAGCGAGGGAGCTGACCCGACCAGTTAAGGAAGAGGCACCCCGGGTTAAACTAGCAGCACCAAGCCCTAAAGTTCGGGTGACTGGGCCACCAGGAGGGCCCAGGTGGAAAAAGAGAGAGGCTGAAGGCCCATCAGAGGCCACAAAGAGTCGGAGCACTGAGAGAGAAGAGGATCGTGATGTTAGACTGCCCAAACCAAGAGACCGGGGAACGCCTAGGGCTCCGTACAGATGTTATGCCTGCGGGGAGTGGGGACACATAGCTGCACAGTGTCCCAATGCTGAGGAGCCTATGCAGTGTTACCTGGGGAACTGGGCAGATCCATGCTCCCTAATCCACCTTGTGGAGGTCTCACTAAGCCCACATATGTATACCAGACCAGTGAAACTAAATGGGGTAGGGACCACGGCACTGGTTGATTCAGGGAGTGCTATCATGCTTATCTCAGGGAACCTCGTGAAGCGTAGTCAGGTGCTACAGGCTAAACATACGGGGATAACATGTGTCCATGGGACAGTTAGTTACTACCCCACCATCCCAGTAAAAATCGAGATCCAAGGGAACACTACTGAGGTAGCAGCAGGTGTAGTCCCTAAACTCCCATACCCGGTGCTCATAGGGAGGGATTTCCCAGGGTTTGGAAACTTACTCCCAGTAGGGGGATTGGAGAAAGATGGGGACCCTAAAATTGATGAGGCATCCACAGCAGACTGTCAACCCCCAATCTTCTCTGAAATATCCCCAGATTTGTTCTCCACTCCCAGACAGGGTAGAAAGACAAAAAGGGAAAGAAGGGCAGCTAAGGCCTTGGGAACCCGAATACTGACCCAAAGCCAGAGGGTCGCTCTTGTAGGTAGGTGGACCCGCGCAGCTGAAAAGGAGGCCAGGCAGGAAGGAGAAGCACCTGAGTCTGACCCCCACCCTAATGCTTCTGAACCAGTAGAGGCAACAGAGACTGGGCCCCTAGATCTTTGGCAGATTAGCCCTGGGAGAGGAAAATTTGGACAGGACCAGGCAGAAGACCCAAGGTATGACAACATTAGGAAGGAGATGACTGAAATAGATGGGGTCCCCATGGAAGGGAAAACCCAGGGACCAGGACCCTACTTCATAATGAAGAAGGCTCTCTTATACCGGGTTGCACCAGTACAGGGGCAGAAGGTACAGCAGATCCTAGTAACTCAAAAACACCAGAACGCTGTATTAAGTCTTGCTCATAGTCATCTTTTTGGGGGGCACGTGGGGGTAGAGAAGACCCTGGCACGAGTCCTACGACGGTTCTTCTGGCCCGGAGTACATGAAGAAGTGCGGAGGTACTGTGCCTCCTGCCCGGAGTGTCAGCTGCACAGTCCCCGTCCCCACTTGAGGGCACCTTTAGTACCCCTTCCCATCATAGAGATCCCCTTCGAGCGAATAGCCATGGACCTAGTGGGACCCCTGGAGAAGACGGCTCGGGGCCACCAATATATACTTGTTGTTTTGGACTATGCTACTCGCTACCCAGAAGCCGGCCCCCTGCGGAACACGGCCTCTAAAACTATAGCCAAAGAGCTGGTGGGGATCTTTGCCCGAATGGGGCTACCGAAGGAGATATTAACCGACCAAGGAACCCCATTTATGTTGAAGCTAATGAAGGACCTCTGTACGCTGCTCCATATACATACCCTGAGAACTTCGGTCTACCATCCGCAGACTGATGGGTTGGTAGAAAGGTTTAACCGAAACCTCAAGGCTATGATAAGGAAGGTGGTAAGTCGGGACGGGAAGGATTGGGACACCCTACTACCCTACCTTATGTTCGCTATCCGGGAGGTACCTCAGGCCTCAACTGGGTTTTCCCCCTTCGAGTTATTAACACCAGACCAGAAGAATGAGGTGTCTGAGATGATCTTCCAGAACCAAGATGTGTTCTCGACAAAACCGGGTCGAACAACCGAGACATATCACCACATCGTCACGAACCCTGGGGCCAGAGTAACAATGAGGCCCTATCGGGTGCCAGCGGCAAAAAGGGAGGAAATAAAAGCAGAAGTAAAAAAAATGCTGGAGTTGGGGATCATCGAAGAATCCCACAGTGGTCCAGCCCAATCGTGCTGGTGCCCAAACCTGATGGCACCACAAGATTTTGCAACGACTTCCGGTGCCTAAACGAAGTATCCCAGTTCAACGCGTACCCCATACCTCGCATAGATGAGCTATTGGACCATCTGGGTAATACCTGGTACTTGACTACCCTAGACTTGACAAAGGGGTACTGGCAGATTCCCCTTGCAGAAGACGCAAAGGAAAAGACTGCGTTCTCTACACCAGAGGGTCTTTTTCAATATACTGTCCTCCCTTTTGGACTACATGGGGCCCCAGCTACCTTCCAGCGCCTCATGGACAAGCTATTACGCCCGCATAACAGTTATGCTGCTGCCTACTTGGACGATGTGGTCATTCATACCCCAGATTGGGAAACCCACCTGGAGAAGGTGGAGGCAGTCCTTGATACCTTCAGGCGAGCTGGCCTTACAGCAAACCCTGCCAAGTGCACTGTAGGGTTTACAGAGGCCATATATCTTGGCTACATTGTGGGAAAAGGTCTGGTAAAACCCCAAGTGAACAAGTTAGAGGCCATCCAAAATTGGCCCCGACCAAGTCGCAAGAAACAAGTCCGGGCGTTCCTAGGTGTGGTGGGGTATTACCGATGATTTATCCCCCACTTTGCCACAAGGGCAAGCCCCCTGACAGACCTAGTGAAAGCCCGTGGACCTGATCTGGTGAGATGGTCTGACGCAGCAGAGGAAGCATTCACAGACCTACGGACTGCCCTCTGCAATAACCCCGTACTGACAGCCCCTGATTTCACCAAGGAGTTTATCCTGCAGACGGATGCATCCAAAGTAGGGTTGGGGGCCATTCTATCACAGATGGTCGGGGAGGAGGAACACCCAATTCTATACCTCAGTCGGAAACTCCTTCCAAGGGAACAAAAATATGCAGTGGTGGAGAGAGAATGCCTCGCTGTAAAATGGGCCATGGAAACATTGCGCTACTACCTGCTCGGGCAAATTTGTCCTCGTGACCGACCATGCCCCTCTTCAATGGATGCAGTGGAACAAGGAGAAGAACACAAAGGTGACCAGATGGTTCTTATCCCTCCAACCTTTCCAGTTCCGTGTGCAACACAGAGCAGGGAGCCGTCATGGCAACGCCGATGGCTTGTCACGTGTGCACTGTCTGGCGTCCCAAGCTGCCCAACCCCTTGGCGTTGAGCAGTGGGGAGGGATATGTGACAGACCCAGACCAGTGGGGTACAGGAGTCTGGTAGAAGGCAAATATACTGGTCACTGGATGAGTAGTTTTCTGTTCCCTGAGTGACCAGAGCAGGGGCTGCACTAGAGTAATCAGGAACCTGCTAGAACCAATAAAGGCAGGCAGGCTAATTAGGACACCTGGAGCCAATTAAGAAGAAGCTGCTAGAATCAATTAAGGCAGGCTAATCAGGACACCTGGGTTTAAAAAGGAGCTCACTTCAGTTTGTGGTGCGAGTGTGAGGAGCTG
>NW_020713007.1:0-5888 GCF_002925995.2 Terrapene triunguis | reverse complement strand
GGATTTAAATGCTCCCAGGGGTGGGGCTGGGTGAGGGGTGAAAGTGCTTGGGGCCCTGCCAGCATTCTGCCCTTTCCTTGTCCATTTCACAATTAGATTCACGTGTCTGCACCAACCATTCTTGGGCAAGAAAGAAAAAAAACAACCCCAAAGCCCTGCCATGCTGCAAGGAGAGTTTTTACATTATTCAACAGCATCCTGGGACATCCTGTGGTTCAGACGGTTCCTCTGCTGGGTAGTTTCCAACTTTCCACCCCTTTCTAGACTCTTTTCAATCTTTCTGTTTGGCTTCTGTCTAGTAAGAGTTGGGCTTAGCTGCCTGGTTTAATCGGACAGAAACCTAGCCATGGGTATCAGAGACATCAGCTGCCTGTTCCTCTCCTTTGCTTTGCCTGGCTCTCAGTCCCTTTGTGTGCTCTTGTCTTTAGAGGAAAGAGCAGAACAGAACCTGAGAGCTGAGAGTCCCACGGGTAACTCACCCTCCCTCTTTCCCAACAAGGGCATCTGGTGCCATTTAAAAGACTTTGTAGCAAAGATTTTTTCCTTTAAAAGACTATGCACATCTCTTGAACAACAGAAGATTTGTTACAAGCACAATCCAATCCCTGGCACCTGAACCCCCACGTCCCATTTGCTGTAAATGTTTGGGCAGGAAGAAACAGGGCATTTTATAAATTCTACCATCCAGGAACTCCGCCCAGATCCGTCCCACACAGCAAACACCAGCAATTGTGCAAACATTCAAGCAAGGAGCACACCCGTTGAGCCCAGAGTCACACATTGCTAGTGAAGCAATTGAGGAAACCGCAAGGTTGGCCAAGGAGTGAGAAAGAACAAGCGCTTCTGCAGGAACAAGTTTATTTGTAACAGAGCCAGATGCTCTAGTTAAACCTCAGTGTATGGCATCCGGGACAGAATGAGGAGAGAACACCCAGCCCCACCTGAAGATTCTGCTTCCCTCCATCCACACCTTCCCAGGCAGTGAGAGCCAGGCAGGAAAGCTTCATTTCCACATCCCAATGGGGCTGTGGGTGATGTTGCTCTGGGGAATCAGAGTGCAAGGCTTTGTCATGTCTTTGCTGTGCTGTTGAGTCTGTACGTTCATAATCCCCCCTCCCCAAGGCCTGGAGCATGGACCCCAGTCACCCACAAGCTTCCCCTTTCTCAGGCTCAGACCAGAAAGGCCCAGAAACCCAGATCTTCCTGTCATTCCCGAGCCGTAGTTGTGGGAAATGATTTCCTGCAGTAAGCGATGACAGTGGCCTGGGGGTCCTGGCCACAGGCAGGCGGTGTCAGTGCTTCTCCTGGGGACCCTTTGGTCTGTCGGTGAAGCAGGAACTTAGCTGGGAAAGGGGGAAATGGTCAGACCCACAGAGGAAAATGCTACTCTGCACACCCCCTGGTATGACCCTTGGGCAGGTGCAGCCTGGCAGCTGGCACAGACCCCATGTAGCCACTGCCTTCACTACAGCCCCTGACTGGCCTGATTTACGGTGGTTTTCTACGACAAGCTATCCAGGACAGGCACTGCCTTTGTCTTGTGCAGGGCGGAGTACAGCATTGGCCATCTATAAAATACCCAGCCATCCCCGAAACCCTCTGGCAGGATGTGTGATGTGGGGAGGAAACTCATAGGAGGCATAGAAATGTGAGGGGCAGGAAGGGTCAAAGGGATGCAAGAGAAGACTGAGGAGGGGGTGGACGCTGGCACAGAGCCGCAACAGTCTGCCTCATCTTTCCCAGGGTCTCAGGCTGTTACTGCCTCTTTGCTGGATGTTCATGGTTATATTCACTGTCATGATGAGGACCAGCCCTAGGACTGTCTGTGATGATGGCTGGGTATGTCCCGGCTTTCACTGCCACTCAGTGTTCAAAAGCCCTGCAGAGACCGTACCGTACACTAAACTCCAGCACATGGTCCTACCTAGTGCACACTGTAGTTTGCAGACAGAGGCTCTGAAGTTCACTCACTGGATTCAGCAGGGCCTGCTGGTAAGCGGAGGGATCCAGTAACTGAACTCCCGCTAGCAGAAGATGAGTGATTAGGGGAGAAACGACCTCAGGCACCACTGGGCGGAGGCCCCCTGGGCACCTTTAGTCCCAGCTTTGTGTTACCCCGGGAGCTATTTATTTACACGCAGCCCACCAACACCCATTCCCCCAGTGGCAGAGTCCGTTATCAGGAGGAAGTCTACCCCTGAGGAACAGATGCTGGACCCGCTGCTGCTGCTGGAGAAGCTTCTAACTGTGGACTTCCCCCACCCAGTCTGATCCAGGTGCTGTGAAAGCCTTGGATGGCACGATGCGACTTCCTTAGATTCCTGAAATTCTCACTCTGAGCTCCTCAGAGCAGGTCCCACCATTTTCAGCCCATGACACTGCAGACTTCTGTTAAAACACAGCTGCATTTTCTCCCCCTGCTTTTCCCACTACCGCCTCCATTACTCACCACATTTCCCAAACACTCCAGGTCCATGTCAGCCCTGAGCTGAGAACAATGTGAATGGGCCATTTCAGGCTCAGCACCAGCCTGTATCCCAGTGTAATAATGGCGTGGGGAACTGGGAAAGGAACATGCCAGGCAGGGCCGGCTCCAGGCACCAGCCTACCAAGCATGTGCTTGGGACGGCACCTGGAGGGGGGAGGCGCTCACCCGGGGAGAGCAGAGCCGCAGCGGGCTCGCCGCCCTCCCCCGGCGCTCCGGCCGGTCGGGGAGAGCGGGGCCGCGGCCAGGCTCTCCGCCCTCCTCCCGGCGCTCCGGCTGGTCGGGGAGAGCAGGGCTGCGGCCGGGCTCGCCGTCCTCCTCCCGGCACTCCAGCCGGCCGGGAAGAGCGGAGCCGCCCTCCCCCGGCGCTCTGGCCGGCCGGGGAGAGCGGGGCCACGGCCGGGCTCGCCGCCCTCCCCCCAGCGCTCCGGCCAGCCGGGGAGAGCGGGGCCACGGCCGGGCTCGGCACCCTCCCTTGCCGCGCTCGCCTCCGGGGGGGTGGGGGGCGACGGGAGGCTTTTTTGCCTGTGGCGGCAAAAAAGCCAGAGCCGGCCCTGATGCCAGGTATCTGGGTGATCCTTTGGTAGAGTGACACTTTGGTCCCCTTGCCATCAGCTCTGGTCAGGGCAGTGATCTCTGCCTGCAGCCCAGGGCTGTAATATGCTCTAGTATTTAAAAGGAGGGTGGGTAGAATTCAATTTTTATTTTTTTATATGTAGACTGATAATGTTTATTTTAAGGAGTTTTGCTATTTTTATCAAGTTACTTTTTCACAGTTGTGGGAATTGATGGGGGGGTTCAGCTAATGAGGGGGTTATGCAATAATTATTTCATGACAATAAACGAGATTCCAAAAGTTAAACCTTTATAACCGTCAACACAAACTGTCAACATCACATGCCAAAATATACACAGTAAATGGCCTTAAATCAAACTCTAATTAGTTTTCAAGTACTATTTTTCTTACTTTGCCCAGTTGTAAATTTTAATTATTACAGATTAATTTTTTCCCCATTGGTTTGTGTGTGTACAGCGAATTTGCCATTTACCATCAAATATAATCTTTCCAAGCCTAATTATAAGCTAGTAGCGCATGTCCTGGTGTGTGCTGCCACCTAGTGAAACTTAATTACCTACTCTGTGTACAAGAATTTGTGTGCTTGGCTCGCTACACAGAGTCCAGCTGAAGGTGTGAATGTTCCAAGCCTATACTGGGGAGCTGGTCGGAAAAATTCCAGCAAAACATTTGTTGTTGGAATTTGCCAATTCATTGAATTTGAAACAGTTCATGGTGACGGTTTGATTTCAGTGCAGTTGCAACGGAACAAAGGACGTTTTCAAAAGCTGAACTTTCAGGGTTTGTGGCTCTGGGGCAGCCCATCAGGCCAATGGCCCTGGCACTGGGCTCCATTCCCTGTCAGACAGAATTGGGAAATTTTTGCTTTTAAATCCAAATCAGAATGAAACCAGATGTTGAAATATCAAAATCCTCTGTGAAATGGACGTACCGCTGGCTGTCGAATGGAAGGAGCTCAGAATGTGGAGGTTTGGAACGGACAGCGCATGCACCTTTGTCTGCTGAGGGAAAAGAAATACGTGCACTGCACGGCCAGGGCAGGCAGCATGTGGATTCTAGGAAAGTCCTGGATCACAAACTGTGACGAAGTGGGACTGTTCTTAATGTTTCCTCTGAATACCGTGTGTGTGCCTCAGTTTCCTCTATGCATTTCTTAAGTCCCCAGTGTGCATAAATGGCCGACAATCTGTCTCCTAGCAACAAATGGCCAGGGCCCTGCCCCCCTTGCAAGGGGATAGCTAAAGGTGAACAAAGAGGTCAGGTGACCTCCTGGCCCGGGAAAGAGACAAAGGTCAGAAAGGAGGGGCTGGAGGGGGTTGCAGTTTGGGGCTGGCTGGGGACAGGGAGTGAGTGCAGACGTGGGTGTCTGGCTCGCTGGGCCCCAGAATGGACCTGGCTGAGGGATCCCGTTCTATGTACCTACAAGTTCTGTTTTAGACTGTGTTCCTGTCATCTAATAAACTTCTGTTTTACTGGCTGGCTGAGAGTCACGTCTGACTGCGAAGTTGGGGTGTGTGCAGGACCCTCTGGCTTCCCCAGGACCCCGCTTGGCGGACTCGCTGTGGGAAGTGCACGGAGGGGCATATGCTGAATGCTCCAAGGTCAGACCCAGGAGGTGAAGCCGTGTAAGCTTCTTGCCCTGAAGACAGTCTGCTCCGAGGGAGAGGAGGCTCCCCAAAGTCCTGACTGGCTTTGTGGGGAGCAGTTCCAGAGCATCGCCCGGGGACTCCGTGACACAAACTTGCAGAAGTTCGGCTGAGAGCAAGGAGTACACCACGACACGGGGATTGCTGAGGACAGGCTGATTTGGTGGAGAGAGGTGGCCTCCATTGCATCATGTTTTCTCCACTCTGCAGCATCTAAAAAGTGACTTACAAGGTTGTGATCTACTGGACATGGTGGTGATTCATGCAGGTGGAAATGATCTGGGTTTTTTCCCTAGTGTGCACCTCACACAATGGGTGAGAGCAGATTTGGATGGCATCAGAGATTTGTGTCCAGGGCTGTGATAGTTTTCTCTGATTTGGCTGAGCGTCTGAATAATTGCTACTGCGACAATATGAAACCATGACAAAATACTGGAAGAACTTTAATTGGAAAATTGTAGGGTTCATGGTTGACCAGAAAATGTGTACGGTATGGCGCGGAAACATGACAAGCTCCGACACCCAGGACGCGATTTAAATAATGATTTAAATCACCAAGTGGAAGCTTTGATTTAAGTTGTTGATTTTAATCATCTTTTCCATTTGTACTTCAGTTATTTCCTAAGGAAAGGTGCATTTTCCTTGGTTGATATAACCATTACAACATATTGATTGACATCTAAATTGAGCCTTCACACTGTACATATTTGGTACATCTTTTTGCTACCTCAAAGGGTACATATTTATTTAAGCAATTATATATATTAATATTTTCAGGTGTTTATTAATTCTACACTTTAGTATGTTACAAAATGGAGAAGGAAAGGAACAAGCTAACACCAATGGAGAAGAATCCAGAGGGGCATTCAGCTGGTGTAGCCAGCCCTTGCCACCCACTCTGCTAGCCTCTGCGTAGGGGGCAGAGAGGGGCAGTTTCAGGGCTGGCTGGAAGAAGGTGGAAACAGAACACTGCTCCAGCTGATCCTTGGTTGGCAGAGTGATTTCTGGTTGACACAACGTAGAGCAGCTCTTTGGCTGTTCTCAGTTCTGCCAGAGGTTGTTTCAGCCCCAAGGTCAGAGAAGCAGCAAGGTGGCTTAAAGACCATTCATCCCTCTACACACCCCATCAGATGGCGCAGACCCAGGGGCTCCCAGCCATGACATTTGTAGCGCTGCCAGC
>NW_020713006.1:0-3835 GCF_002925995.2 Terrapene triunguis | reverse complement strand
TTTGCCGTTCTTCAAGGCTTATGATTAGGGAGCAACACATTCCTACATCCCCCCCTATTTTATTTTATATGCGGTGTTTAGACAAAGCACCTTTACAGGGTAGCATACACAACGCCACTAAATTGGGTAAGCATTAAACAAAGCAACAAAGTAAAACGCCAAAAATCAAAACTAAGACCCCATACTATAAAAGGGTCTTTATCCACTCTAAGGGTGGCTATAACTAAATATAATTCCACCAAGGAGGAAAAACATCTTTAGCAAATGGCTTAAGCATAACATTTCAGCATATCAATTTGCTATTACATGCGATTACTATTATTAGTAAGCTTAAAACAACACATTTCTTTCACTGTCTCACACCCCAGATGTTACTGGGTGATTTGCAGACAGGAACAAGGCAGGTACTTAACAGACCTTGCATTTCCGGGGCAACGGCCAGGCAGAAATCAGATTGATTTAATACTTCTGCCAGGTGGACCCAAATGTCTTGTAATGTGGTGTCATTAACATACACACAGCTATCATTAGCTTGAAAAAGTAAGTGTCCTGTCAGGTGTAATCCCAGGAGCACTGACTAAAAATCGATTGGGCATACCAGGAGGTCTAATTTCCCAGATGTCTTGGTGAATTACCCAATCCCACATGCATCCTCCCCATGGACCCGGCAGGATTCGGTATGTGGGAGGCCACACCCCCTCAACCGGTCCATATGCTTGGAAGGAGCACTGAAAACGTCTGCACTTCCACCCAGAAAGTTTTCAAGTATGTCTCCATGCCACAGATCAGATGGTACTCCTGATGTGTCTGTAAGGGCAGTGGGCCAAGCCTGAACATGCTAGATCCCACTGCAATGCCTTCCCAGCCTCAGTGATATTCAATACCATCTCTGTCAGCAACTTCTGGGTCATTGTCTGTATTTGGATGTATTACAGGGGTAATAGTGTAATGAAGGAAATGGCAGGGGCAATGGCAACAAGGTGCCTTTGGTACTTGTCATTTAAAATCCAATTAGGAAGGGCAATACATGCTGAGGGACTTATCCAAAACACAGGGCGCAGCCTGTAGAATAAACCCCAAAATCCAATCAATACCACATTCCCAAGCATGGGTCCCACAAGTTTCTTTCTGCTAGTGTATAATTCTTTGTTTCTTCACCAGGGTCAGTTCTTAATGTCTCTTGTAGTCAGGAATCCCTGGACTTTGTGGTTTCAATGAAGCAAGTGTTCCTTCTTCTCTTTTCCTGAAACAGTCATGATTCAGCATCATACAGGGGAGAGGTTACTAGCACATCACTCTGTAGTGGTTTTGTGTCTTCTAGAAAAATTCAAAGCAACAGTAGGTCTGTCAGTGGACAAGGGAGAGGTTACTAGCACTTCACCTTGTCTTTTTTTCCTTTTTCCTGCTGTCCAGACGGCACAGCAGAACTAGAAGGAGAAATAGGCTTATCATCAGTCAAAAAGTCCTCCCGAGGTGGAGGGGTCTTTTTGCAGTGAGAAGCATGGGTCCAGGCAGTCAGTCCTTGGCACTTCACAGCAGTGTTGGTGGTTAACAGGACTTGGAAAGGGCCTTTCCAGCATGGAGCCAAAGCAGTCTTTCGTTGATGGACTTTACATAGACTCAGTTTCCTTGTTTCAATTAATGGCAGGGGTGCTAGGGTCTTTGAGTAGCACTTCTCTACCTGTGAGAAAAAACCTAACACATTTCATTAATGCATTGTCTGTATTTTGCAGATCTTAGTTGCTTGGGCACATTTAAGCCCCCCCCCCCTTTGTCTTGGGGGTCAGCCAAGTTTTGGCTGTGACCTTGGATGAGCCTGCAAGCTGTATTTTCCTCTCAGTTAACTCATTCTGTGCTTTTTCCTCTTCTCCCTTTCTCGGCTTCTTTTAACCTACAAAGGAAACCTTCACTCTTCCAGTAAAATAACTTTATTACAGAGCTTTGGAGCAACAAACCGGGACAAGCACACCCACTTTTGAGGAGTGCACTCGGTACAACCTCTAGTGTCTAATTGCTTTCCTCCCTCCCCAGCCCTCTGGCTAGAAATCTGAGGTAGCCAGAAGGATCCCATGGGCAATATGGGGAGTGGGTTAACCTTCCATGTCCTTGTTTCCAAAGACTGTTGGTATGCAATTCTTAACAACAATTTTTGCCATAAAACACAAAAATAATTCCTATTGTGCCAGTAAATGCATGATACATTGAATGCTGTTCAGCTGGCATCCGTTTTCTCTGATGATCTGAAAAACAGAAGAACAGAGGTCTACCCCTTCTGGGCAGTCAGTTATTGCTTAAAATGTTTCCTTGTATTTGTTTCATAGGCAGCCCAGATTTCAGTGGCTTCTACCTTATTAATTAGAAGATTGCATTAATACAAATGCTTTCTGGCTTGCTTCCAGATCCAAAGCTATCCACAGCTTAAAGATTCTTACTTAAAAAGGGTCACAATTAACTTTCCCAGTCTTTTGTGCTTACAAACACGGGGGTATTAAAGGGGCTAGTGGACTCCTCCACATGCCCTGCCCGTAGCTGGTCATTAACCAAGTGCTGGAGGGCCTCCAGCTTTTCCAGAGGAAGCGGCCACTGTGCAACCCATACGGGCTCATCAGTGAGCCAACGGAGGGGGAGGGCCGTACGCCTAATCATCAATATGGATGGTGGCAATTAAAGCATTAATAAATCACGGCCCCACAAGTGGAAATGTACCCCCTCCATCATCCGCCCACGGACTCGGGCCGCGGCGGTGAGAGCGCCGAATCCTAACCACTAGACCACCAGGGATAAGCTGCCCGGGGCGTGCCCTCCACCTGCTGGGGGATGCTCAAAAACTGCCCTGTGCCATACAACTGCTCAGCAAGATAAGCCCCCCCCACCTTGTGCTGCTGCCGCAAGCGCCTCTCGCTGGTACTTGCTGTCCCACACAACATATTGCGCGGGGGACAGCACCATGCGACACATGTCTTTCCAATCTTGGGGGAGCAAGGAGCAACTGTTTGACACACCTTCCATGATCCCCAGGGTGAAAGTGGACCGCACCCCGGTCTCACGAACCGCCTTGCGGAGCTCGCGCAGAACCGAGTAGGGGAGAGCCTCCCAATCCACTATCTCCCCCCCATTTCCATTATCCCGCCTAGAGACGGGGAACGCCTCGAACCCACAGCTGGATTCCGCACCGGTCAAGAGACCGGCCTCGCGCACTGGCTGCACCGCCGCGGCGACAGCGCCCCCCCCGCCCGACCGGTAGGCATGGGGGCGCCGCCACGGGCGGCGGCGCAGGGGGGGTCAGCTGCGGGCAGGAGGGGGGTGGCCCCTCACCTGGGGGCAAAGGGGAAACCGGCTTAAGGCCATCGGGGCCGAACCCCTCCAGCACCTCCTTGCAACGCTGCCAGAGCAGCAGGTGCTGAACTGGGGCACGGGGTTCACTATACAAGGCGATCCCAATCCGTATCCAATCAAAAAGCTGTAAAGACCCGCGGTCCGGATACCAGGGGCACTGGCGGTCTATTTCCCTTAGAAGGTCCTCAATATGAGCGACCGGGACAACGATGCATGATCGCTGCCGTATAATCTTATGTAACTCTCTTGCGTGCTCCTTCTGGGCACTGGAGAGTCCCCCCCCCATACTCACGAATTAGGGGCGGCAAACAGCCGCGGGCGCGCTCGGCATCTCCAGCCGGTGAGTAGAGGGGTATCACGTCGGGGTCACCAGCTGCAGTGGTGACGACGCAGGAAAGGAAACAGAACGCCAGGTTTGTTGGTAGCCAGAGGGCTTTACAAGCCTCCTGCAAAAAGCCTCAAGCCAAAAGCCTCCCAGGAAAACTTTTCCTGGGGTTTT
>NW_020713005.1:0-1239 GCF_002925995.2 Terrapene triunguis | reverse complement strand
GGGGGGCAGCTCCAAGTAGCATCAACCTCTTCACATCAACCAGTGTCACCATCAGGCTGAGACCCAGGGCCTGAACTGCCTCTTTTCTCCTGAGTCCGAAAGGTGCCTCCCGCAGACCAGCTGAGGAGGAGGAGCCAAATGACCTCGCCATCTCCCTGGCTGTATCCTGACCAGCTCCTGAGGTGTGAACCAAAGGTGTTTTCTATTCCTCCCTCCCTGGCATGACAGCTTCAACTCCACCTTGTTCCCCCTGATTCCTCTCTGCCTCTCCCTTTTAGCCTTGTCATAACTATAAAGGGAAGGGTAACAGCCCTCCTGTGTACAATACTATAAAATCCCTCCTGGCCAGAGACTCCAAAATCCTTTTACCTGTAAAGGGTTAAGAAGCTCAGGTAACCTGGCTGACACCTGACCCAAAGGACCAATAAGGGGACAAGATACTTTCAAATCTTGGTGTGGGGAAGGCTTTTGTTTGTGCTCTTAGTCCTAAGAGCGAACTCTCACCAAAACAAAGAGGAACCAGACATCAATCCATGCTCTCCAGATCTTTCTGAACAAGTCTCTCATATTTCAAACTTGTAAGTACAGCCAGGCAAGGCGTGTTAGTTTTATCTTTGTTTTCTCAACTTGTAAATGTACCTTTTACTAGGGTGTTTACCTCTGTTTGCTGTAACTTTGAACCTAAGGCTAGAGGGGGTTCCTCTGGGCTCTTTAAGTTTGATTACCCTGTAAAGTTATTTTCCATCCTGATTTTACAGAGATGATTTTTACCTTTTTCTTTAATTAAAAGCCTTCTTTTTTAGAACCTGATTGATTTTTCCTTGTTTTTAGATCCAAGGGGGTTGGATCTTGATCCACCAGGAGTTGGTGGGAGGAAGGAGGGGGGATGGTTAATTTCTCCTTGTTTTAAGATCCAAGGGGTTTGGATCTGTATTCACCAGGGAATTGGTGAAGAGTCTCTCAAGGCTACCCAGGGAAGGGAATTAGCACACTGGGAGTGGTGGCAGCGGACCAGATCTAAGCTGGTAGTTAAGCTTAGAAGTTTTCATGCAGGCCCCCACATCTGTACCCTAAAGTTCAGAGTGGGGAAGGAGCCTTGACAAGCCTTCTGCCTAATACAAGCCTGGCTGAGTAATTAGGACAAATCTAGCCTTGCAACACTCTGCTGCGTCCAGTTTAGCCAGCTACCAGTCATACCGAGCAGCCTGCCCATAGTGGAAACTTCCCCAGCACAGACTG
>NW_020713004.1:0-9423 GCF_002925995.2 Terrapene triunguis | reverse complement strand
GGAGAGCTGGGTCTGAATGCCCCGAGCTGAGCCAGCTGGGATTTAAACTCTCCCAGGAGTGGGGGTGCGGGGAGGGGGAAGTGCTTGGGGGCCTGCCAGCATCCTGCCCTTTCTTTGTTCATTCCACAGTCAGGTTCACATGTCTGTCCTGACCATTCTTGGGGAAGAAAAAAATAAAAACACCCAAAGCCCTGCCATGCTGCAAGGGGAGTTTTTACATTGCTCCACAGCAGCCTGAGAGAACGGCCTGCGCCCTTTGGCCCTTTGTGCGCCAGCCTGACATTCGCATGATCCTGAAGCGTTTCAAGCAGCAGTTTTCCCTAGGCGCGGGGCCCCTTTTTGGTGTCGCACAGAACCATCAGGCTGGTATTTCTTTGCTGAGTTACTAAAGCTGAGCACTTAATGGCCGGCAGAGAGCCAGGCACTGGTGTGCCCAATTCATCGTTGCCCAGTGGCCCCTTTGTGCCAAGCTCTCCATAGGGAACTCCCCGAGCACAAGAGGCAATGCCATCAGTGGCAGAGCCAGGCTTGCAGCAGCCCCAGATGCTGGGGACGGCTGGGGATGGAACAGACCTGGGAGCAACGGGGTCACTGGAACTTTCTTCCCTTGTCAGTTTCTCACTGCCTGAGGTTGCTGCCAGTCAGCGCAGGCCCATCAGGTTAGCCAGACAGGGCTGTATGGGACACTCTCTGTACCTATGTGATGGGTTGGGATTCGTGTTGCTGAGGCCTTTGGAATAGGGCCGTGTGCCCAAGAAGCGCTCGGCGGATTTTCTGCTGCTGTTGGTTTGGGGCAGTTTGTTACTGATTTGGGTTTGCACCCAGAGGCCTGTGCAATGGGCCATGGCTTAAAATGCCACTAAACAATACATTGGAATGAAATGGTTCACGGAGGGGGTATGTGAGTAATTAGCTGAACCCGATTCTACAGCTTGAAGCCTGGGAGCTGCCAGCTATGACGCCTGTAGTTCTGGCAAGCTCAGGGAGCTGTGTTATTTCTCACGGTGTTTCATTTGTGTTGCTGCTTGTCTATGAATAGCGGGGTGCTGTTGGGTTGAGCTCTCCCCTGGGCTGAATTGTTTGAAGCAGGTGAAAGGTGGCGGGAATGTCAACATGTCAGGAGAGAACCACATCGTGGAGTTAAAGAACTGGTGGGGAGCAGCATTTGTGTGGAGTGATGGAATGGCTGAGCAGGGCCGTTTAAGGCTTCTGGTGAGGATACCCAAGTGTTAGAGCAGCAGAGCAGGGTCTTCCCATGTTGAGAAGGAAGGGGCCCTGGGAAAATCATTTGGAAATAGGAATCTCTCTGGCTGGCCACAGGGTTTGAATTTTGCACTGTCTGCATGAGCCTTTACCTACGAGCTGTAGTCTGCTCCTTCACCTCTAAGGGAGACCAGCCACTAGCAGATGCTCCTCTCTAATGCAGGTAATGTTTTGATTGGGCACTTTTGATGAGAAATGGTTGCCCCTGCTTTTGGTCAGTCCTTTTCTCGGGAGCACTTGGCAGTTCACTCATTGTGGCAGGGGGCTTTGGGCAGTGTCACACACACCCCGTCACGCAGCCTTGCCGTCCTGTGCACGGCTGCCACGTGCTGGGACCCAGGGATTGACAAGCCCCACGTGGGGCCTTTTTTTCTCCTTCATCCTGGAAGATGTTGTGACCTGCTCTGGAGAGGAGCGGGAACTAAATGATATCACCCTCCCCATAGCTGTGTCCTGATCATCTCTTGAGTTGTGATGTGATCCTATGGTTCAGACGGTCCCTCTGTTTGGGGCAGTTTCCACCCCCTTCTAGACGCTTCTCTGTCTTTATCATTTTGGCTTCTGTCTAGGAAGAGTTGGGCTTAGCTGCCAGGTTTAATTGACTGAGTTGCAGATATCGGAGACATCAGCTGCATGTTCCTCTCCTTTGCTTTGCCCGGCTCTCAACCCCTTTGTGTGCTCTTGTCTTAAGAGGAAATTGCAGAACAGAACCTGAAATCTGAGAGTCCCACTGGTAACTCACCCCCCCCCCTCTTTCCCAAGAAGGGCATCTGGTGCCATTTAAAAGACTTTCTAGCAAAGATCTTTTCCTTTAAAAGACTACGCAACAGAAGATTTGTGACAAGCACAATCCAATCCCTGGCACCAGAACCCCCCAAGCCCCAAATGCTGTTAATGTTTTGGCAGGAAGAAACAGGGTGCCTTATAAATTCTACCATCCAGGAACCCTTGCCAGATCCGCCCCACCGAGAAAACACCAGCAACTGTGCAAACAGTCAAACAAGGAGAACCCCCATTGAGCCCAGACTCACACGTTGCTAGTGAAGCAATTGCGGAAGCTGCAAGGTTGGCCAAGAAGAGAGTAAGAACAGCGCTTCTGCAGGAACAAGTTTGTTTATAACTGAGCAAGACTATAGTTAAACCTCATTGTATGGTGTCAGGCACAGAATGAGCAGAGATCACCTGGCCCCAGCTAAAGATTCTGCTCTCCCCAATCCACACCTTCCCAGGCAGTGAGAGCAGGAGGGGAAAGTCCCATTTCCACATCCCAGTGGGGCTCAGGGGAACCAGAGTACCAGGCCATCCCATGGCCTCGCTGTGCTGCCTGGGCAGGGTCTGAGTCTGTAGGGCAACCCCTCTGAGAGACAACGTGTGAGACTGGTGGAAATAAAGGGACAGATGTTAAGTTCATAGACACAGTCCCGCGTGGCATTCTGATAAGTAAGCTGGGGAAATGTGGGCTCAGCAGAACTACCATTAAATGGATACGTAATGGGTTAAACAACTGCAAACAAAGAGTAACTATTAATGGAATGATGTCAGATTGGAGGGAGGTCTCAAGTGGGATTCCACAGAGTTCTGTTCTGGGTCTGATGTTACTTAACATCTTTATTAATGACCTGGATGTAAGAATAGAGACATGCTGATCAAATTTGCAGATGACACAAAGCTAGAAGGGGTTGCAAACACTTTGGAGGATAGAGCTAAAGCTCAAAGGGCTCTTTATACATTAGAAAACTGGGCAATGGACAACAAAATGAGATTCAACAAAGACAAATGTAAGGTGCTACACATAGGGAAGAAAAACAAAACGCAAAAGTACAGCGTGGGGGACAACTGGCTTGGCAGCAGCACTGCTGAGAAGGATCTGGGAGTTGGCATTGCTAGGTATTTACGTGCCAGGTATGCTAAACATTCAGATGCCCCTTCGTGCTTTGGCCACCATTCCAGAGGACATGCTTCCATGCCGATGATGCTCGTTAAAAAAATAATGCATTAACTGAATTTGTGACTGAATTCCTTGGGGGAAAATTGTATGCCTCCTGCTCTGTTTTACCCGCATTTCACGTCATGGCAATCTCGGATGACAACCCAGCACATGTTGTTCATTTTAAGAACACTTTCACTGCAGATTTGACAAAATGCAAAGAAGGTACCAATGTGAGATGTCTAAAAGTAGCTACAGCGCTTGACCCAAGGTTTAAGTATCTGAAGTGCCTTCCAAAATCTGAGCGGGACGAGGTGTAGAGCATGTTTACAGAAGTCTTAAAAGAGCAACAGTCCGATGTGGAAACTACAGAACCCAAACCACCAAAAAGGAAAATCAACCTTGTTGGCGGCATCTGACTCAGATGATGAAAATGAACATGCGTAGATCCGCACTGCTTTGGATCGTTATCGAGCAGAACCCGTCATCAGCATGGAAGCATGTCTTCTGGAATGGTGGTTGAAGCATGAAGGGACACATGAATCTTTAGCGCATCTGGCACGTAAATATCTTGCGAGGCCGGCTACAAAAGTGCCATGCAAACGCCTGTTCTCACTTTCAGGTGACATTGTAAACAAGAAGCGGGCAGCATTATCTCCTGCAAATGTAAATAAGCTTGTTTGCCTGAGCGACTGGCTGAACAAGAAGTAGGACTGAGTGAATTTGTAGGCCCTAAAGTTTTGAGTGCAGTTATTTTTTGGACATAACTCTACATTTGTAAGTTCAACTTTCATGATAAAGAGATTGCACTACAGTACTTGTATTAGGTGAATTGAAGAACACTATTTCTTTTTTACAGTGCATATATTTGTATTAAAAATAAATATAAAGTGAGCACTTTGTATTCTGTGTTCTAATTGAAATCAATATATTTGAAAATGTAGAAAACATCCAAAAATATTTAAATAAATAGTATTCTATTGTTGTTTAACAGAGCGATTAATCGCGATTAATTTTTTTAATCGCTTGACAGCCCTAATAGAATGTAGAAAAACTGGAAAGGATCCAGAGGTGAGTGACAAACTACAGCATAGCAGATTTAGATTAAATCTCAGGAAAAAATTCCTAGCTGATAGAACAGTAGGACAATGGAACAGACTGCTGAGGGAGGCCGTGGAAATTCCTTCACTGGAGGTTTTCAAAAGGAGGCCAGATAGCACCTGTCTCGGATGGTTTAGACACAACAAACCCTGCTAACAGCCTCCACTGTACACTAAGTTTCCCAAACACTCCAGGTCCATGTCAGCCCGGAGCTGATCTCTGTGCTCGGAACAATGTGAATGGGCCATGTCAGTCTCAGCACCAGCCTGTCCATGGTATCCCAGTGTAACAATGGCCTGGGGAACTGGGAAACACGTGTGACACTGCACCACATATTCTTCATAGTAATATTATTATGATATGATTATGACATAGTTATGATGTGTTTTATGCAAGATAAGTCGTGAGATGTCATTGAAAAGCTTATGATTTGCTGAATATGATTATCCTATTTTTATGCATGTATCATGAAGTTATGAATATTGACTATGTATCTGTATTTCAAATGTAGTTACACCTGGGTAATGCCCACTAGACAAGATGTTTTCATTCTAGATAGTGGATGGGGAATGGCCATTAGGGAAAAACAATAGGCCTTAGGAGAAGCTTATTTCCCACCTGGTGAGCCTTCCTGTGAACTCCAAACAGCTTGTTAGTGATGGCTGCTATGACTCTACAAGAACATGTGATGAGACCCTATGTCTCTAGACTCCATCTTGGGATGTCAGTGTTTTTCAGCAGACAAGTCTGGGAACCAAGCTTTGAAACAAAGGTTTCTGGCCATATGCAAAAGCTGTATAAGGCAGGGAGTGACGGCATCTGGTGTTCTTCACTCCCCACACAAGAAGACTCCGAGAAACACCTGAGGAACAAAGACTGAACAGGGGGAAGTGCTGGACCCAGGCAAAAGGGATTTTTAGCCTATGAATGGAACACCTGGGGATTCCAAGCTGTAAGCAAGTGCAGCTTGGCCCTTAAGAATCTACAGCCTGCTTATATCATCTCTTAGGCCTGGTCTACACTACGACTTTAATTCGGATTTAGCTGCGTTAATCCGAATTAACCCTTCACCTGTCCACACTACAGAGCCAGTTAATTCGAATTAAAGGGCACTTAAAATCGATTTCTGTACTCCACCTCGACGAGCGGAGTAGCGCCTAAATCGATTTTGTTAATTCGAATTAGGGTTAGTGTGGCCGCACACCACCGAATTACTGTGGTTAAAGTAATGGGGTAGTGTGGCCGCACACCACCGAATTAATGTGGTTAAAAACCGAATTAATGTGCTTAGTGTGGCCGCGCACAATCGAATTTATACAACCTGTTTCCCAAATTCGAATTATCTAAATTCGGATTAATCCCGTAGTGTAGACATACCCTTAGGGATGAGAATCTGCTATTCATATCCAATCTATTTAGTATATTAAGTTTAGTCTGTGGTTTTGTTTATTTGCTAGGTAATCTACTTTGATCAGTTTGCTATCACTTATAATCACTTAAATCTATCTTTTATAGATAATAAACTTATTTTTGCTTTATCTAAACCCGTGTGTGAAAATCATAACTCAGGGGCAAAAGGCTGTTGCATATTCCTCTCCACATTGGGGGTGGGGGGGGCGGATTTTATGATCTTATACTGTACAGTTCCCTGTGCAGCACAAGACAGTATAATTTTGGGTTTATACTCCAGAGGGTGTACGTGCCTAAGGAACTGAGAGTAGCTTTCCCATGCAGGGGCTGGTCAGAGAGCCTGCTTCTAACTGCAGCTGGGTGTGTCCCTACCGGTATGTATGCTGGTGAAAGTGCAAGCTGGAAGATTTTGTAGCTTGTCACAGCAGTGCAATGTAAAAAGAAGTCCAGGCTGGTGGATCAGGGGGCTCAGTGGAACCCCAGTTCCAGGTGGCAGCCCGGGGAGGAATCCGTCACACCAGATATCCAGGTAGAGTGACACTTTGGTTCCCTAGCCATCAGCTGTGGTCAGTGCAGTGATTTCTGCCTGCAGCCTAGGGCTGTAATACCCTTCGGTATTTAAAAGTAGGGTTGGTGGAATTCAATTTTTATATATATATTTAGACTGATAATATCAATTTTAGTTTTAAGCATTTTTGCTGTTTTTAGCCGTTTACATTTTCACAGTTGTGGGAAATGATGGGGGACTCAGACAATGAGGGGGTTATGAGATAATTATGTAATGACAGTAAACTAGATTCCAAATGCTAAGCTTTATAACCGTTAAAACACAAATTGTCATCATCACAGATCAAAATATACACAGTAAATAGCCTTAAATCAAACTCTAATAAATTTTTCAAGTACTATTTCTCCTACTTTGCCCATTTGTATATTTTGATTATTATAGATGATTTTTTTTCCTCATTGGTTTGTGTGTGTACATTGAAATTGCCATTTACCAATATTTACCAATACAACTATAATCCTTAAAGGCCTAATTACAAGCTAGTATCGCATGTCCTGGTGTGTGCTGCCACCTAGTGAGACTTAATTAGCTAATGTGTGTACAGGAATTTGTGTGCTTGGCTCGCTACAGGCTCACCCCACTAAACACAGAGTCTGAAGGTGTGAATGTTCCAAGCCTATACGGGGGAGCTGGTCAGAAAAATACCAGCAAAACATTTGTTGTTAGAATGTGCCAATGCATTGAAATTGAAACGCTTTGTGGTGATGGTTTGATTTCAATGCAGTTGCAATGGAACAAAGGACGTTTTCAAAAGCTGAACTTTCAGGGTTTGTGGCTCTGGGGCAGCCCACCAGGCCGATTGCCCTGGCACTGGGCTCCATTCCCTGTCAGACAGAATTGGGAAATTTTTGCTTTTCTATCCGAATCAGAATGAAACCAGATTTTGAAATATCAAAATCCTCTGTGAAAGGGACGTACCGCTGGCTGTGGGAATGGCCCATTAGAGCCTTGAGAAGCCAGGCTGGAATCTGTAGAATAAATACATTAAAGAATGGAAGGAGCTCAGAGTGTGGAGGTTTGGAACGGACAGCGCATGCACCTTTGTCTGCTGAGGGAAAAGAAATACATGTACTGCACTGCCAGGGCAGGCAGCATGTGGATTCTAGGAAAGTCCTGGATCACAAACTTGCAGAAGTTCGGCTGAGAGCAAGGAGCACTCCACGACACAGGGATTGCTGAGGACAGGCTGATTTGGTGGAGAGAGGTGGCCTCCGTTACATCATGTTTTCTCCACTCTGCAGCATCTAAAGAGTGACTTACGAGGTTGTGATCTATTGGACATGGTGGTGATTCATGCAGCTGAAATGATCTGGGCTTTTTCCCTAGCGTGCACCTCACACAATGGGTGAGAGTAGATTTGGACAGCATCAGAGATTTGTGTCCAGGGCTGTGATAGTTTTCTCTGATTTGGCTGAGCGTCTGAATAATTGCTACTGCGACAATATGAAACCATGACAAAATGCTGGAAGAACATTAATTGGAAAATTGTAGGGTTCATGGCTGACCAGAAAATGTGTACGGTATGGCGCGGAAACATGACAAGCTCTGACACTCAGGATGGATTGGTTTAAATCAAGGCAATTTAAATAAGTGATTTAAATCACCAAGTGGAAGCTTTGATTTCAATTGTTGATTTTAATCATCTTTTCCATTTGTACTTCAGTTATTTTCTAAGGAAAGATGCATTTTCCTTGGTTGATATAACCATTACAACATATTGATTGACATCTAAGACTAGACTTGGTGCATCTTTTGCAATCTAAGAGGGTACACAATAATTATATACATTTATTTAAGAAATTATATAGGTTAATATTTTCAGGTGTTTATTAATTCTACACTTTAGTGTGTTACAAAATGGAGAAGGAAAGGAACAAGCTAACATGGTCTCTCCCTCTCCCTAAAGACTTCCCGCATGCTCTCCTGAGAGGGAAAAACCTGTTTATCATCAAGATGACAGGGAGAAATGAGAAAGAAAAGCTGTGAGAGCTTTAAGAAACAGATTCTGATATGTTGGGAAATGAACCAGATGTGGCTTCCCTCTGATCAAGAAGATTAATGTTCCTCTACACCTACCTGTTGGTGCAATGTGAAGGATCAGTTGCTTGATCAGAAACCTTGCAGGTGGACAGTGGTAGAAGAAATGTTTTAATGGTGAATTACTCCACTGATCTCTCAAGGTCCAATGCAACGTACTGGGCCTGATTCTCTGCTATGTTACCTCAGTGTGATTCCAATGAAGTGAGCAAAACCATAGCAGTGTAAACCTGGGGTAATGCCATGAAGAATCAGGACCACGCTTTTAATTGCTCTACAAAATTCCTGCAGGTATAGGGTGTAAAATGCAGCCTTCTTTAGACCCTGCTTTGCCTTTTTTGTATTTTAATTACCATACAAAGTCGTCCTGGTAGCAGCTGGACAACTGACTCAACCAGCCAAGCTGATGGGTATGCAGTGTAATAGTAACAGAAGTGATTCCATCTCTGAGTCTCAGCACTTACGTGGTTTGTTGATGACGTCTTATTCGGTGCTTCCCTGCTGTATGTCCCTTGACCATCCAAATCAAGCTGAGCATCTGCTGGTGAATAGACATGACACTGGTATGTGAAAATGAATGGATTTCCTGTGGGGCGTGTTAGTCATCAGCTTAAGCAAGTCCTATAGCTCAAGGACTGGGAGCTTGGCCCTTGTTCCAGCTACTTAGCACTATTGAGGCAGAGCAAAGCAGCCCGAAAGCTGTCCTAAAGGGGCAGCTGAGGTTTCCCCCAATGGAGAAGAATCCAGAGGGGCATTCAGCTAGTGTAGCCAGCCCTTGCCACCCACTCCGCCAGCCTCTGCGTAGGGGGTGGAGAGGGGCAGTTTAAGGGCTGGCTGGAAGAGGGTGGGAGCAGAACACTGCGCTCCAGTTGAGTGTGTGGATGATAGAATGGCTGAGCAGGGCCTTTCAAGGCATCTGGTGAGGTTCCCTAATTGTTAGAACAGCAGAGCAGACTCTTCTCAAGATGAGAGGATGTGGCCACATCTGGGCTACTGGAAAATTGTTTTGACTGGACAATTTTCATGGGAGAAAGTGGCCATGCTTTCTGGTCATTTCTTTTGGAGAAGCACTTGGCAATTTATTCAGCTGGAGGGGGCCCAGTGGGCAGCATCAACC
>NW_020713003.1:0-5035 GCF_002925995.2 Terrapene triunguis | reverse complement strand
GTTCACTTCCTGATGTACCTCCTGGCCTCCCACCCCGGCTCCTGCCATTCCTTAACTCGTTATTCATAGATTGTTCAATAGAGAACTGAAGGAGAGACAATGAGACTCAGGAATCCCCAATGGCAAAGCTGAGTCATAAACAAGTTTATTTGTAATTGTGCAGAGGCTCCATTTGAGCCCCAGCATACAGCCTGCAGGGGTCTGGAGAGTCCAGGACACAGGGATCTGGGTCAGCACTGTCCTCGGGATGCCCTCGGCCTATCCATGAAGCAGGGAGTTATGCTGGAAAAATAAAAAGTGATCAGAGGCACCATGAGAAAATCTTGTGCTGTACAAACTGAGCTGCCCTGGGCCAGGCTTTGCAGAAAAGCAGGAGGGCCCAGCTACAGGCCTGGCCTGGGTTACAAGGCTCTCCTAGGCTCTGTGCTGTACAGAACTGTGTCTTGTACAGGAATGAGCACGTTCTCAGTGCAACCCATTAAAGGCAGCCATACCCTGACAGCCTCTGTGATGTACATGGCAGGTGACAGCCTAGGTGCTGTGCCCAGGAGGTCTGGCTGGCTATACCTGATTATGTATGTGCTGGAGAGCTGAGCTTATGACGAATGAGCCCTGCCCACAAGCCAAGTCTGCTGCATGCGTCCTCAGGATCCCACTATTACAGAATTCACAGTGGGAGAGGATCTTCTCCCTTCCCCTCCTGGCAGGGCACCCCAGCTCCCTCTCTCATGCTTGTCTCCTCCTCCTTGTGTCTCACACTCCCAGCTAGCCCCTATATGGGGTTAGGGTACAAAGGGTGTGTCTAAGAGGACTGAGAGGCCATTGGATTTGAAATCTAATCAGGTTCAGGTTTAGCATCAGCTTGTCCCCAGCATCCCATCTGGGGAAGCCGGGAAGCCAAGGACCCAAGTCCCTCACAGCTAAAGCAGCATGTTCTGACCCTGGTCATGAGCTCTGGTCAGTGCAGTGCTCTGTGTCTGCAGCCCAGAGCTGTAATTCCCTTCCTAAGGGCAGGCACTCCCCTGGCCCAGCTGGAGCAGGGTGTGATCTCACCGCAGAGCTGTATACATATGACTGATGTGTTAGAAGAGATGGGGACCATTCTGAGGCCAAACACAATCTTTCCCACAGCCGGTGTCACAGCACTTCTGGTTTTCTGGACACTTGCTGTCCTTTTCACAGCGGTTAGGAGGATCAACCATGGGACAAACTACAGTGATGGCTGGACAAGTCCCAGGAGTCTCTGCAACAGAAGAAATTAGTGGTATATAAAAAGTGTACATGGTTCACTGAACATCAATATGTGGTGCCACCTAGCTGGCCTTATGTATCTCTCCATCACGCACTCGCTGTCCTGCCAGCTGGGTGCACAGGAGAGGTTGCCGTATTTGCCATAGTAGAGTACTGTGCTCAGTAATGATCCTTGTTACTTGGTAAGTCTCTGATAAGACAGCCTGGCCTTTGTTCTGGCCTCACTGAAGGTTGTCTGGGCCAGGTCTGTGGGTGTATGGGGGCCACAAACCCAGTGCTCTCCCCACTGGGCAATATCTCCTCTGGTACAGGGCCAGTAGAATGCCTTTATGCCAGCCCTCTTCGCAGCTGCTGGCCTAGGTGTGGCTGGAGAAGGGACAGGTGAATTGAATGCTATTCTTGCCTACCCTGTGCTGCTGACAGGTGGCTCCTTATGGGCCACTCTTGCATATGCTGGGTCAACTCCTCTGCCTTTAAAATCCAGGAGGGACTAAGGTGGCAGAGACCCACCCCATCCTCCTCATCTGATGAGCTATGCTGAGCTCAGATGAAGCCCAGAATAGGGCAGCTGAGTGGTCCTGTGAGTGGAGACCTGCCACCTGGAGATGAGGGGACTGGAGAATGATGAGCCCAAGGAGGACTGGATTCAGCCCCCTGCGCACACATTTAACACCAGCATTCAGGTACCAAGGGGCGTTATTTAGCTCTACACCACCCATGACTCATAACCCCACCCAACCCACACAGCTCCTCTCACTCAGTGTCTGGTTCTCACCAAGGCCTCTGGATGGGGTGACCAGCTGTTACCTGGTGGAATTTCTACTCAGAGCTCCACAGGGATTTTTCTGTCCATTGAAATCCCCAAAGGCGCCTGCCCAAGATCACTCCATATCCTGCAGACAAGTCTGGCTCATCAGGATGGGGGAGAGACTTCCCCTGCACGAGACCCTAAATGTTGACATGAGCATTCTCACGTACCTTCTGCTGGTTCCACACAGTGCATGGCACAATGGCAATCACAGCACTTCTTCTGCTCTTCGCAGTGATAATCCATGGCACACTCATCAGTTTCTCTCCGATAACACATTGCGTAATCTGGTGGGCAGGTCCCAGCTTTCACTGCAACAGAAAACAGCCAGAGTATGAACACCCTGCTATTGGCTGTGGGGATTATTGATTGAAATCCACCCTGCAGTGTCACCTAGCACAGAGGTTCTCAACTTTTTTCTTTCTGAGTCCCTGCGCCCCCTCCCGCAACATGCTATATAAACTCCACGGCCCACCTGGGCCTCAATAACTGGCTTTCTGCATACAAAAGCCAGGGCTGGCATTAGGGGGGTAGCAAGCAGAGCAACTGCCTGGGGCCCCATGCCACAGGGGCCCCATGCCACAGGGGCCCCCATGAAGCTACATTGCTCAGGCTTCAGCTTCAGCCCTGGGTGGTGGGGCTCAGGGACCTGGGCTTCAGCCCCATGCGATGGGGCTTTGACTTTCTGCCTGGGCCCCAGTGAGTTTAATGCTGGTCCGGCTTGGAGGCCCCCCTAAAACCTGCTCAAGCCCCCCTAGGGGGGCCCGGAACTCTGGTTGAGAACTACTGACCTAGCAGGCTAGAGGCAATGTCCTCCACTGTCCTATGAGGATCAGAATTCAAGACTTGAACAAAAGTTACTAGTCAGGACACGGGGCTATGCCGCCTAGCTCTGATTGCTGCTGCTTTCAATTTGCAATAGCGACAGGGAGGGCCATTGTGAGTCAGGTCCTTTGTGATGGAGCAGAACAGAGATGGGAATGTGGGCACTCCTCTGTCCACGGCTGCAATCACTGCACTAGCTGTCCACCAGGCACTGGACCTAGTCTGAGATCCTGGTCTTGATTTTCAAGGCTCTCGATGGACTGGGCTCTCTCAGATACCATCTCTCCTTCCATGACCAAAAGCTAACGCACAAGCTGCAATCAATCCTCAGGGATGATTTTCATCAATAAAGCTGAGACTAATAAATGTGGGGAGCCAGCTCATGGCAGTAGAGTCCCGTCCCACAAGAGCTCATGCATGGCCACAATCCCTGCGGCCTCAGGACAAAACCAAGGACTCATCTTGCTCTATATGTAGAACGTCTGTTTGGATTTAGGTGTGTTTATTATCAGGGTTGGAGGATTCCTGTTTTGTCGGTAAACGTCAATTTGACTGCACACACACACAAACCAACACAAATATTTTCATCAATAATAATCAAAATTTACAGATGGGCAAAGTCAGAAAAATGAGAGCTTGCGAGCTGATTACAGTTTGATTTAAGGATAATTACTTTGGATATTTTGACATATGATGTTGACAATTTGTGTTTTAATGGTTATAAAGCTTTAATTTTTTCAGTCACAGCGTCTACTCTCATGAAATAATTATTGGCTGAACCACCCTTACGTTTCTACAGCTGTGAAAATATAAATTGATACAAATTGAAAATAACACTTAAAAATAAACAACAATATTATATGTCAAAATTATACAAAAAGAAAATTGAATTCTGCCATGCCTATTGATTATGTACTCAGATATGAAGGTGAGGAGCGCAATATAACTATCACAATGTGTATCTGTCTTAAGCTTTTATATAGTGCCTCACACAAGGGTTGGAGGATTCATATTTTATTGGTAAATGTCAGTAACCTCTGATTTTACTGTACCCACACAAACCAACAAAAAATATTTCCATCAATAGTTGAGATTTATAGATGGGCAAAGTCAGAAAAATAAGAGCTTGAGGGCTGATTAGAGTTTGATTTAAGGATATTTACCTTGGATATTTTTACATGTGGGTTTTGACAATTTGTGTTTTAATGGTTATGAAGCTTTACTTTTTTGAATGTCTTCTATCACTAAGTAATTATTGGTTGACACCCCCCTCCTCCCAATAATGAACTGTGAAAATGTAAATATATAAAAAAAATTAAAAAACTTTAACAATAAACAAATATTATCTGTCAATATTACACAAAAAGAAAATCAAATTCTGCCACCCTATTTTCTATAGTGCCTCTCGCATGGTACCTTAGCATTGTTCGATAGAGACACAGAGGAGACAGACAGATGGGGAAAGATTTCTGGGAGATCTTCTTTAATTAAGAAATTAATTTCTACCCCTCTGGACTGGAAAACCAAGATTGGGAGAGAAATGAGCCCAGGTAGGGATGGGTCAGCCCATGGACACATTGAATTCCAGACCCTTGCTACCCAGGGGAGTTAGTTAGACACACCATCCACCACTGTCAGTTTAGGCTAAATGCCACAGAACAGGGAGTTTTCATATCTACCCCGTGGACTGAGCAGGGCCCAGGGGTCAGAGCAAAAACAAGGGGCTGCTCCTTTCCTTGGTCTAAAAAACAATTGTGAAGCCAGAACATTGGGTGCAGCCATTAAAGAGTTAAAATCTGTCCTTAAGCCTGATTGGCAGATCAGGCCTCAATGTTTTGGGCAAAAAGGCTGCAAATAAGGCAAAGTATTGCCCAGTAAGTTTCCAAATGGGACATCTTCAGCTGCTGCCCTGGAAGGGTCACGGTACAACGATCCCTGGGGAGCCCCTGCTCTGTTTTCCAGTGGGATGCAGCCTGCTGCCCTCTACCCCGGCCTGGAGACAGCCACTGTCTGTACTAACCTTGCTTCTGCTCAGTGGCAGCCGGCAGCTCCGTCTAGAGGGTGAGGAGCCCCACGAGGAGGAGGAGGACGCCCACTGACTTCATGGTGCTGTCGGAGAGCTGGGTCTGAATGCCCCGAGCTGAGCCAGCT
>NW_020713002.1:0-6340 GCF_002925995.2 Terrapene triunguis | reverse complement strand
CAGAGGCAAATACAACTACAGATAGCTGAGGCACAACTACTGCAGCTATGCCCCCCGCACCCGCTACTTGCAGCATAACACACACTGCAGCCTGCAATAACCACATGGCCTCTGAATTATTATTATTTCAATAGGTATTTTGGGGGACCCTTTGTGCTGGGTGCTGCACAGATTTCATTGTCCCTGTCCCAAGTAGCTTAGAGCTGACATTATGCTTTGCTAGATTTGTTTATGCAGTGATCTTCTCTTACAGGGAAACCTGAAACCTGTCCAGACATCATCTTTAAGTGTGCTATGTACAATCCCCCAAATCGCTGCCACTCTGACCGCCAGTGTCCAAGATTCAAGAAGTGCTGTGAGACTTTCTGCGGGAGGGCCTGTGTTTATCCTAAGGGACATGGTAAAGGTACCAGCCTGATCCTCTCTTTGGGCTCTGGACTGAGATCACTCCCTGCTCCAGCTGAGCTGCAGGGCGCCTATGGGAAAGGGCATTTCAACCCATGGCTTCCAGCCGAGATCAGCTCTGATCAGAGCTACCTCCGGAGGTCTCACCACTCTGGCTGACTAGGGAACAGGCTGGGTACTTGGCACCTTCCTACACACCTTTGTATGAATATGACTTTGTGGTGTCACAAGACAACAAAAGTTGGCTTCACCTGGGCAACAGGCAGAGGGGATCTGGAGGGATTCAGTTTGAGAAGCTGCACTGGGAAATCTATGGGATGGTGTGTCTGGGGCCAGAAAAGGGGAAGGCGACATTATTGATTGGGTTTGTGGTCCAATGCCCAGGCTGTCTTTAGATAACACCTCCCCTTGCCCCACCCACAAGCCTCATCCAGGATCTAGAGAGGACAATGATGTTGTGTGTTTTGCTCTTTACAGAAGAGTCACACAATGAATGCACAACATGGGCACAATGAGGACCAATAACTGTGTTTGCTAATGACATCCAGTGTGCCAGGCCTAGCTACATACACCCACGGCAGCTCTGGCAGGGTTCTGGGGGCTTCTCAGACATACACGCGACTAAAGGGCTTGCAAACAATTTAAAGGAATACTACCCAATTCCTGTTGACTACAAGTGGAAGAGGCAGGGAGATGATAGCAGGACGCTCCCTTGGGCTGGGAATGGGGGATTAATGCTCTCTCACCCCTGCTCCGTGGAGATAGGAACAGGGTCAGAAGGGTCTGCATGGGGAGATACTAACATGGAGAGCTTCCTCTGCCAAGCAAGTTAGCTCGGGATTCAGTGCCATCCGAAGGGCAGGAAGTTTGATCTCCCCCCCCCCCCACCAAGGGGGAAATCAGCCTTGGGGGTACTGTGCTCCCTCCTGGGGTCCACTGATTTGGCAGGTGGAAATCTCCCCCCCACCCCTCCGTATCCCAGGCTGGGACAAGGCCATAGCAGCTGCAGGGCTGGGCTGGACCAAACGGGGTTGTGTTCATGGGAGCTGGGGCTGAACCAGAGGCTGGGTTTGCACAGCCCACGATTTCCTATTGAACCCGCTGATCATTTTCCCTTTCTCCAGCATAATTTCCTGCTTCCCAAGGGCGTTCCCAGGAGCAGCCGAGACACCAGCTCGACATGCCTGGCCTCGCTGGGGTCCCACAGACCAGCCCTAGGATATCAGCTTGCACAATGCCTGCACTCTTAATCTGTCTCGTTTTTAGCACCAACCATGCCACATTGTTGTCACCTATCATGGGGCTGCCATGGAATTTCAGATCCTGCCCGCCTAGCACAGAGAGGATGGGGCTGAGGCCTCATCCTGTGAGGGACCTGAGGAGCGTGATTCACAGTCCCCGTGCAGCAGCTCTTTCCCTGCAGTCAAGGGGAGGCTTTGGGCAGAGCTGGGGATCTCTTTCTTCTTGCCCTGACTCTGTATAATTTGGTGTCCCTGGCACCTCGTGCACTGTAACAAATAAAGAAGCTTGTTGTTCACATAGCAGTTTGTAACCTGTGATTCTGGTCACTCCATCTCCTCCTCCACCTGCAGGTTCCTCCCCTCACTGCCTCTGCCTCTCCTGTCTCATTGGTCAGGCACATCCGGACCTGGCCTAAGCTCTTCTCCCCCTGGTTCCTTGATGGGGGCTCAGATGTTTCCTGTCTGTGTGTGTGTGAGGGCGATTCTACCCCTGATGCCGCTTCTCAGGCCCCCCTTCCCCCTCCAGTGAGCTCGGAGCCAGGATCCTAGCACTGGTCCAGGCTCTTTCCCCAGGGAGCAGCCGCTGTTGGTTTGGGATGTTGATCCGTCTCTTTCTAAGAAACCCTTTGGGACCTTTAAAACAAGGCAGAGAGGCTCTGAGTGACAGCAGCGTCACGGCCCCCCCAAGCGTCTTTCCAACACAGGGCATGGAGAGCTGCCCCTCACAGGGTGGGCTAGAAGCCACTTCGCTAATGAACTGAGTCCCCATCCCAGGGCCTTGGAGCGATGCACTGAGGCTGGGTTTGGCAGATGTGCCACTGAGCTGCCAGGGCTGCCCATCCTGCCCTGCACTGCCATAGTCCTGAATGACAGCTTAAATCCAGCCTGGCTCCTGACCACACCAGGAAGTCAGTGGGTGTCTTCCTCCCTTGGGGGGCTCCTCAGCCTCTAGGCTGAGCTGCTGCTAGTGTCTGGTACAATCTCACTGCTTAGAGCTTGTCTACATGGGAAACTTTGGTTCAACTGATATAGTTATACAGCTGTGGCCCTGTTTATAGCCCAACACCTACCCCACAGTCAGCCACAGTCCGACGGGGGTGCATGGGGGAAACACTAGAACATAGCTGTACGTTTGAGCCATTCCCTCTGGATTTAGTGCCACCCCCAGCGCAGGCTGTTCTCTCCTCTTACAGCGGTTACAGTGCTATCTTTCCCTCCGCCCCAGGGTCACTCGGCTTTCTGGGTGCTGCACCCCCTCTTTGGCTTTGGGGATTTGGCAGGTGGAAATCTCCCACCCTGTATCCCAGGTTAGGATGAGGCTGTGGCAGCTGCTGAGCCACCCTGGGGGGCGTTGGTTGGGGCTGTACCAGGGGCTGGGTTTGTACAAAGCAGGATTTCCATTTGGCCCCTCAGATCAATTTCCCTTTCTCTAGCGTAACTTCCTGCTTCACGGATGGGCTGAGGGTGTCCCCAGGAGCAGCCATGACACCAACTCAAGGAGCTCGGCCTTGCCGGGGATCCACGGGCCAGCCCTCAGAAGTCATCCTGCACAAGGCCAGCTCAGAGACTCACTGATCTAGGCTCCCTAATGGGCATGGGGAGAGGTGTCAGACATTTTGGAGGAGCTGAGGGTGGGGCGGTTCTCTGATCTGCGACCTTGTGGGGGCCATCTCACACTTTCCACCTCCCTCCTTTAGCATCAGTCACACACACACTATCTCTCCAGGGTATTGCCTGTAGGCTCCGACCCTGCGCAGGCAGCTCAGAGAGAACGGGAAGGCCTCCTGCTGCCTGCTCTTTAGCAGTCTGATTCCCAATCCCTTTCCTAGGGCTCAGGGATTAGGGGAACTCTTTAGGTGGTGCTGGGGGAGGGGAGGGGAGTCTCTTTATTTCTTTTCTCTCTCACTCTGTGTAATGGAGCTTGGCTGGGGCATTGGCCATTGTAGCAAATAAAGACACTGGCTCACGCAACAGCTTTGTGGGTCAGATGACTCCTCTTCCCGGACTCTCTCCCCTTCCACCGCTCCCTCCCACCTTGGGCATCAGGCGGATTCGGACAGCACACTGTCAGCTGGGAACGACGGGACTGAAAAATCTCCAGTAGATTCCAATTCTCCCTGCTGGGAGCTCTATTGTCTCCTGGGCAGGAATTCTCCACCTGATGCTGCGTCTCAGCCCCCAGTGAGCTCAGGATCCATAACAGACTACTGTTTGGAGCTCTTTAGCCAGGGTTTCAGATGGGGCAGGCGAAGAGCAGCCTGCACTGGTTTGGGATTGCTTGGGTGCCCTCTGAAAATGTAGTGAGCAAGCTCAGCCCCCCCGCTGCCTCCCCGGGTGCAACTTTTCACAGGTTCAGCAAGAGCACAACTCAGAGACGAGCTAGAGAGACCTGCGTAATGAGCTGAGTCCCTGTCCCAGGGCCCCCGAGTGCAGCACCAAGGCTGGTAGACGTGCCACTGGGCTGACTACACTGTCCATCCCACCCTGCCCCACGGCTCTAAGCATTGCCAGCCTCAGAACCTCCTGGGGTAGGAGAGGGTAAGCAGGGTGCTGTCAGAGCACAGAGGGCCAGCAGTGTGCATGTATTTAACGTTGAGCCTGAGATGATCAGACACAAGCTGGAGGCGGCAGCATCCCCTCAACAGGGAGTGGAGCAGGTGGCAGACAACTGAAAAAAGGGATTAATGATTTTTTAAATTAATGATTTATAAGCCACTGGTGATTTTTTGGGGTCTGACCACGGAACGCCTGGGGTTAGCAATGCTGTGATAGACGGAGCCCTGCAGGCCTGCCACTCGAACGAAAGCAGAGGTTTTCATCTCCCTGGGGCATTATCAGCACTCCCAGCCAGCAGTGGAGTCTGGTGTGTTACTGTGGGAAAGGCCCTTTAATAAAGATGCTGAGAAGGATCCAGGCCAGCAAACAGGAGAGCCTGGGGCTCTTTGGGTTGTTCCATTTGAGGAGCTGCTTTTAGCCATCTGAAGAATGCCCCGCTGAAAGAGCCAGAGAGGCTAAAGGATCTGATTGCCCTAGAGGTCTCTGGGAGTTATTTGGCTCCTTTCTAAAGGAAACAAAAAAACCCAAAACCCAACACCAAGCCACCCAGCACTTGGAAAAGGAGACCCCAAGTAACAAGGCGGTGCGTTCCCCCAGCTTGCTAAAGACTCCCCACCACACTCAGACTCTTTTTTGTGCAGACTTGTTGCCCAAACTTAGGTCAAATCAAGGAAGAAGCAGTTCCTCAACTCCCCCTACAACTCCCACAATTTTGCCCCACCCTTTTAGTGCCCAGCTTTTTCCACCTTCCCCCCATCCCAGAGATGTCCAGGACCCCCCTGCTCCCAGGAAGCACAAACCCTACATTCACTCTCACAACCTGACCCTCACCACATCTTGCTTTTGCTAAGCCCAGGTGCCCCCTTTTAAAGCTCAGGGTCAGCTGACCAGTCACAGCTGCAGCAGCCCTGCTCCCTTTTAAAGGCCCAGTGTCACCCTATAACACCATGGTAGATGCATCTGCACTTGCTGATGCTTGGCTGTCCCCATCCCATTAGACTCTGCTGTGATCAGTAGCGGCACCACACCATACACTGTAAGTAGTAGTCCAGCAGTGGCAGGGGGATATTGGTGGGCAGGACTCACCCCAGAAAACACCACCTGAACCATTGGAGAGGAGGGAATTACCAGGAGGGATCCCCCGCCCAAAACTACAGCAGGGAGAAGTGAGTGGGGTGGCTGCCCCAGCCGATACTGAGCCTGGGGTTGGGGGACACCCTAAAACCTCCTGAGACAAAGAGCTGGGCTGCGCTGAGCTGAGGAGCGGGGATGGCCAGACTCGCTGGGTTTGCATGAACCTGCTGTGCTCTGCAGGGGTTAGTTCTCACATTCACAAACCCGAACAGCCTGTGAGCTGAGAGCAGAGGGGTCCCTGCACCCCTCACCATCAGACAAAGGCCCCTACCCAGAAGTCAATAGTTTACTGGCTTCTATCTTGTCTGGAGCCAGGTTTCTGTTGCAGCGTCTCTCACAGGTCCCCTCCATGTGAGTTTGCCCCCACTCCACATTGAAACTGTCTCTGCAGCAGGCTCTTGAGCAAGGGGAGAATTTCACTCTTTCCAGCAACTCATGTTTTTCTTGTGCAAAGAGTTGCAGGAAGACAATAACCTGGTTGTGAAATAGCACAAGACAAGGGGACAAATATTGGCATCAATCCAGGCATCTCGTTCTCTGCTCCCTTCTCCTCCCTCCCCCCTGGAGTGAATTTTTTAGATACCAGCCTGACTCAGCTCTGGGCATTCAGACCTACCTCCTGAGACAACACCATGAAGCCACTGGGCATCTTCCTCTTTGTGGGGCTCCTCAGCCTTTGGGCCGAGTTGCCACCAGCATCTGGTAGGAGGAGTTCAGAGAAAAGCAACTGAAATGATCAGGAGGTGGGAGACGGGGTGAGGTGGAAAGTAGGGTGACCAGATGGCCCACTTTTATAGGGACAGTCCTGATATTTGGGGCTTAGTGTTATATAGGCACCTGTTACTCCCCACCCCCGTCCCGATTTTTCATACTGCTGTCCGGTCACCCTAGTGGAAAGTGCTAAATCCATAGAGCACATAGTTCCATCCCCGCTGAGCTTCATGCACTACTCTCAGTGTGTGAGCCCAAGGAATGCCAGGGCACAATTAGAGTATCACAGGGGG
>NW_020713001.1:0-1431 GCF_002925995.2 Terrapene triunguis | reverse complement strand
TAGTCGTCGCTCGCTCAGGTGGTGAGGAGTGTGAATGAGAAGGGGGAGGGGGCCTTCCCAGGACGGCCCCCGTGTCCAGACGCGGGGCATGCAGGGGGGCAGCTGGGATGGGGCCCCATCCCAGCACACCCGGTGCCTGCCCCCTGCCCCAGCTCTGAGCACTATCTGAGCCGCTTTCCACCTGTTTCAGAGAAGCACCGGAGCAAGAAGGCGGGGAGCTCCCACCTGCGGGCGGCGCGCAGGCAGGGCCGGACGGTGCTGCACCAGCTCACGCGCCAGTTCACCGGCAAGGAGCGGGGCGAGATGAAGATCAACAGTGTAAGAACCCGCCCCCTGCGCCCATGGCCTCCGTCCGGCTCCGAACCACCCCGGCCTGTGCTCCCGGCATGGCACCGTCCCCTGCCTCTGTGCTGGGCTCCTAGGTCATCCGCGTGACTGCAGTGAGCTAGGTTCTGCTTCCCGCTACCTGTCCACAGTCCGCCTGTCATGTCCGGGGGCAGGGGGCAGTGACGGCCCAGGAGCTACAGGGACCCCCTACCCAAGGAGCCCCTGAGCCCTGCGGGCCAGCTGCTGCCAGGCGGAGGAGGCGTTTACCCAGCGTTATTCTCCAGTGCTTTGTGCATTAGCCCCTGGGACGGGGAGGCGAGAGAGGCACTAGAGACCAGCCCTGTTCCCAGGGCCGTAGCCTCGTCGGGGCTGGATTAGCTGCCCCGCAGTGGAGCTGTTCGCCAGGCGTCATGCAAGTGGACGGCAGCTCTGGCTCTGCCCTTGACTGCCAGAGCCGTGAAAATTTGCACCTTTAACTGTTTTGGGCAACAGCAGGCAGCACGGGTGGATTATTGTTAATAGCATTAGTGTGAAATGAATTTAGAGGCTGTAATCGGGCGTTCTGCACCTGGCACATCATAATGCTGCTGCCGGGGTCACCTTACACCAGTCTGCGCTTCATGTGCTGCTCCGTATGGAACTGCAGCTCGCAGATGTGCCAGCCCTGCGTAGTGGCGTCTGGGCCTGGGTCCCCCTGCAGCGTTCGGCAACGGGAGCGCTGACTCCTGCAGGGAGTCCTGGTGGGGCCTTGTTCCTCCTCCGCTCGCTGCTCTGAGTGAGCAGCCCCGGCCCGACCCCCAGCCAGCCGGGCCTTCCTCTGCGGTCGGGCGCGTGCTCGCTTGTCTTGGGCAGGGCTTCCCAGAGGATTCAGGGGGCCTGCGGCAAAGCAATTTCAGGGGCCCCTTCCATTAAAAAAAGTTGCAATACTATAGAATACTATATTCTCATGGGGGCCCCAGTGGGGTCTGGGGCAAATTGCTCCACTTGCCCCCCCCTCTGGGTGGCCCTGGTCTCGGGAGGGCTGCTCGGGGGCCAGCACGCTGGTTTGTTGTTGTAGGGTTGCTCGGGGGAGGCCTGGGGGCCCGCATGCTGGTTTGTTATTGT
>NW_020713000.1:0-1463 GCF_002925995.2 Terrapene triunguis | reverse complement strand
TAGTCGTCGCTCGCTCAGGTGGTGAGGAGTGTGAATGAGAAGGGGGAAGGGGCCTTCCCAGGACGGCCCCCGTGTCCAGACGCGGGGCATGCAGGGGGGCAGCTGGGATGGGGCCCCATCCCAGCACACCCGGTGCCTGCCCCCTGCCCCAGCTCTGAGCACTACCTGAGCCGCTTTCTACCTGTTTCAGAGAAGCACCGGAGCAAGAAGGCGGGGAGCTCCCACCTGCGGGCGGCGCGCAGGCAGGGCCGGACGGTGCTGCACCAGCTCACGCGCCAGTTCACCGGCAAGGAGCGGGGCGAGATGAAGATCAACAGTGTAAGAACCCGCCCCCTGCGCCTATGGCCTCCGTCCGGCTCCGAACCACCCCGGCCTGTGCTCCCGGCATGGCACCGTCCCCTGCCTCTGTGCTGGGCTCCTAGGTCATCCGCGTGACTGCAGTGAGCTAGGTTCTGCTTCCCGCTACCTGGCCACAGTCCGCCTGTCATGTCCGGGGGCAGGGGGCAGTGACGGCCCAGGAGCTACAGGGACCCCCTACCCAAGGAGCCCCTGAGCCCTGCGGGCCAGCTGCTGCCAGGCGGAGGAGGCGTTTACCCAGCGTTATTCTCCAGTGCTTTGTGCATTAGCCCCTGGGACGGGGAGGCGAGAGAGGCACTAGAGACCAGCCCTGTTCCCAGGGCCGTAGCCTCGTCGGGGCTGGATTAGCTGCCCCGCAGTGGAGCTGTTCGCCAGGCGTCGTGCAAGTGGACGGCAGCTCTGGCTCTGCCCTTGACTGCCAGAGCCGTGAAAATTTGCACCTTTAACTGTTTTGGGCAACAGCAGGCAGCACGGGTGGATTATTGTTAATAGCATTAGTGTGAAATGAATTTAGAGGCTGTAATCGGGCGTTCTGCACCTGGCACATCATAATGCTGCTGCCGGGGTCACCTTACACCAGCCTGCGCTTCATGTGCTGCTCCGTATGGAACTGCAGCTCGCAGACGTGCCAGCCCTGCGTAGTGGCGTCTGGGCCTGGGTCCCCCTGCAGCGTTTGGCAACGGGAGCGCTGACTCCTGCAGGGAGTCCTGGTGGGGCCTTGTATCTCCTCCGCTCGCTGCTCTGAGTGAGCAGCCCCGGCCCGACCCCCAGCCAGCCGGGCCTTCCTCCGCGGTCGGGCGCGTGCTCGCTTGTCTTGGGCAGGGCTTCCCAGAGGATTCAGGGGGCCTGCGGCAAAGCCATTTCAGGGGCCCCTTCCATTAAAAAAAGTTGCAATATTATAGAATACTATATTCTCATGGGGGCTCCAGTGGGGTCTGGGGCAAATTGCTGCACTTGCCCCCACCCTCTGGGTGGCCCTGGTCTCAGGAGGGCTGCTCGGGGGCCAGCACGCTGGTTTGTTGTTGTAGGGTTGCTCGGGGGAGGCCTGGGGGCCCGCACGCTGGTTTGTTATTGTAGGGTTGCTGGGGGAGGGCTGAGTCCCAGCA
>NW_020712999.1:0-1214 GCF_002925995.2 Terrapene triunguis | reverse complement strand
CCCCCCCCGATGCCCCTCCACCTCCAAAGTGCCCCATGGCCTCCAGTGAGCCCCCCACGGATCCACAGGTCTGGTGCTCTGGGACAGTCCCTGGAGGACCCCCCCTTTTAGGCTCTCACTCTGTCACTGGGGTAAGCCACTCAGCTCCACTGCCTCCGGGGCGCAAACCTCAGCGCCTCCAGCACCCCTGCTGCAGGCCACGAGCTCCCTTCGGCGACTCCGCCTGAGGTGGGGGCAAGGAGAGCCTTGTGCCCCCAAAGGGAGCAGGCCAGCTCCCCCCAGCCAGCGCTGCGACAGCTGGAGAGAACAGAAAGTTAAAGCAGGGGCCAGCTTGGGCAGCCCCGAGCCCTCCGACCCCGCTTTTGGCCCGGTCCAGGAGAGACTCCAGCTCCCAGCAGCCCACATTTAACCCCCCGCCCGCCTGACCTCCGCCTCAGCCCTTTGCTCTTGTTCTCAGGCAGACACTGTCCCCCGGAGGTGCCCCCCAGCCCAGGGCTGTGTCCAGGGCAGAAGAGCCACAACCCAGACTCGGGCACAGGCGCCTTGCTGGGTTCCTTGGGGTCGGCCCTGTCCTAGGCAGGCCCCTCTGAGCACAGGAGCCCGCGGGGGAGGTTGGGGGATGGTTTGTGGAGGATCCCAGGATGGACAGCCACCGCCAGCTGGGCTGGGGTGGGGTGAACCAGCAGGGCCGGGAGCTGATCCCTCCTCTCCCTCCTCATTCTCTCTCCAGCCTTCACAGCCTGGGGTCACTAGCGCCCCTCAGGCCCCGTGCAGCGTCCCTGTCTCTCTGGATCGCCTAGGCACAGGCCCCCACTCTGAAACTACACCTCCCCCTCCCCCAACCGCCCTCCAGACCTAGGGCTAATCCTGAGTGCGCTGTGTCCATCCCCAGGAGAGTCAGGGGCTGGGCCGGGCCACGGAGAGCCCCCTGGCATGTCTTTCCGTGCCTGTGTCTTCTCCAAGCTCTTCTTCTGGCACCTCATGTGGCTGTCGGTGATGCAGCTGCGGCACTACCTCTTCATCGGCACCCTCAACCCCATGCTGGAGCACCTGGCTGCCGGCGACACCACGCTAGGTACGGGGCACCCAGCCTGCCACAGCTGGGGGTACGGGGGAAGGGGGAGAACAGAACAATGGAGCAGGCAGAGAGGGGAAGAGAGATGGTCTAGGGAAGGACAGAGGGAATGGAGCAGGCGGGGATGGAGAGAGATGAT
>NW_020712998.1:0-1212 GCF_002925995.2 Terrapene triunguis | reverse complement strand
CCCCCCCCAATGCCCCTCCACCTCCAAAGTGCCCCATGGCCTCCAGTGAGCCCCCCACGGATCCACAGGTCTGGTGCTCTGGGACAGTCCCTGGAGGACCCCCCTTTTAGGCTCTCACTCTGTCACTGGGGTAAGCCACTCAGCTTCACTGCCTCTGGGGCGCAAGGCCACGAGCTCCCTTCGGCAACTCCGCCTGAGGTGGGGGCAAGGAGAGCCTTGTGCCCCCAAAGGGAGCAGGGCAGCCCCCCCAGCCAGCGCTGCGACAGCTGGAGAGAACGGAAAGTTAAAGCAGGGGCCAGCTTGGGCAGCCCCGAGCCCTCCCACCCCGCTTTTGGCCCGGTCCAGGAGAGACTCCAGCTCTCAGTAGCCCACATTTAACCCCCCGCCCGCCTGACCTCCACCTCAGCCCTTTGTTCTTGTTCCCAGGCAGACACTGTCCCCCGGAGGTGCCCCCCAGCCCAGGGCTGTGTCCAGGGCAGCAGAGCCACAAGCCAGACTCGGGCACAGGCGCCTTGCTGGGCTCCTTGGGGTCGGCCCTGTCCTAGGCAGGCCCCTCTGAGCACAGGAGCCCGCGGGGGAGGTTGGGGGATGGTTTGTGGAGGATCCCAGGATGGACAGCCACCGCCACCTGGGCTGGGGTGGGGTGAACCAGCAGGGCTGGGAGCTGATCCCTCCTCTCCCTCCTCATTCTCTCTCCAGCCTTCACAGCCTGGGGTCACTAGCGCCCCTCAGGCCCCGTGCAGCGTCCCTGTCTCTCTGGATCGCCTAGGCACAGGCCCCCACTCTGAAACTACACCTCCCCCTCCCCCAACCGCCCTCCAGACCTAGGGCTAATCCTGAGTGCGCTGTGTCCATCCCCAGGAGAGTCAGGGGCCGGGCCGGGCCACGGAGAGCCCCCTGGCATGTCTTTCCGTGCCTGTGTCTTCTCCAAGCTCTTCTTCTGGCACCTCATGTGGCTGTCGGTGATGCAGCTGCGGCACTACCTCTTCATCGGCACCCTCAACCCCATGCTGGAGCACCTGGCTGCCGGCGACACCACGCTAGGTACGGGGCACCCAGCCTGCCACAGCTGGGGGTACGGGGGAAGGGGGAGAACAGAACAATGGAGCAGGCAGAGAGGGGAAGAGAGATGGTCTAGGGAAGGACAGAGGGAATGGAGCAGGCTGGGATGGAGAGAGATGATTGAGGGAAGAACAGGGGAATGCAGCAGGT
>NW_020712997.1:0-3485 GCF_002925995.2 Terrapene triunguis | reverse complement strand
GGTGTTACGGAGCCACGGGGCCCGGGTCTGCGCACTAACCCAGCTGTCTGTGTGTGTGCATGCGTGTGTGTGACGTACAGTGGGTGTTACGGAGCCATGGTGCCCAGGTCTGTGCACTAACCCAGCTGTGTGTGTGTTTGTGTGTGTGACGTACGGTGGATGTTAGGGGTTGCGGTGCCTAGGTCTGTGCACTAACTCAGCTGTGTGCGTGTGACGTACGGTGGGTGTTAGGGGTCCGCAGGCCTGGGTCTATGCACTAACCCAGCTGTGCGTGCATGTCTAGGGTCCTGGCTCGGTGGAGGATTGTGACTGGCATCTCAGAGCTCTCCCATCTGTCAGACTTGGTGCAGATCCGCTCAGTGCACAGGGCCGTGCTGCACCAGGAGTACAATCCACGCAAGGAGACAAATGACATCGCCCTCATCCAGCTTGACCGCCCTGTGACCTTTGATGACCTCACACAGCCGGCCTGCCTGCCCAGCGCACTCATGGCTGTCACCACCTTCTCCCCCTGCTACATCAGCGGTTGGGGCACCACCACCCAGAACAGTGAGGGGCTGTGTGCGCGGGTGCCACCTTCTTACCCCGGGGGGTCTAGGAGAGAGACGGACCCAGCCCTTACAGCTGGGCTGCCCTAGATCAGACACACATGGGGACACGCACACGCAGCTAGTCGCATGGGGATGCACACGCAAATACATGTACGGGCACCACACATGCAGATACCCTCATGGCCACACGCATGCATTGCAGTTATGAATGGGGGCACACACAGGTGTTGGAAAATGCATTGTACGCCCCTCCTGCCCCACACTGCCAGCAGCCCTGTGGGTGGGGCTCACTTACTCCTCCCCTATGGTGCCTGGCACGGCACCTGAGCTGTTGCTTACACCTGGCCAGCTACCTCCGTGGTGTGAATGGCGAATGCTGGGCTGAGAATACTTGTCACCTGCTCTGCACAGGTGTAGGGGACACACAGTGCTGGGCAGTGTCATGCAGCTGCAGCCGTTATTGGTGGGGGGTGTTATCGTTCATGCTCAATTTATCCATCAGGGTGAATTTGCATGGCAGTGACACCAGGGGGTTCCTGTACTGTGCCATCCTGCAGGACCGCATCCTACTGAGCCCCTAACACACGAGGAACCGGACAAGCTGCCAGCTGGTCAGGAGTCTGCACTGGGCATTTTGCTCTGGGCACAGTCATCTGCCAAGCGGGCCAGCAGGAGCTGTTAGCTTCCTAACAGGCTGCTGGGCTGTGACTGGGGTTGGGGTGGCCAGAGTTAGAAAATCCCCTTTCCACCCCCTTGTCTGTCAGGGGTGTCCCACTGCTCAGGGAGGAGCTGGCTGGGGAGGATAGTGCTGGTCAGTCGGGGGCCAGGTTAAACAGCACGTCTGGGAGCAAGAAGCTCACGCAGGCAGAGCCATCCCTTGGGTAGGGCGAATCGGGGCAACCGCTCTGGGCCCCGCGCTTTGGGGGGCCCCGTGGGCCGGTGCGATTGGCCGGCACAGTCGGTCCCAGAAGAGACGAATCCATCACATCTGCCCCGGGCCCCACAACCCCTAGGGACGGCCCTGCAGGCAGGGAATGTGCCAAAGGGCAGAATGCTCCAATAGAGCCATGGGGAAGGGCTATTGGAACCTGAGAAACCCGAGGCGGAGGGTTTGGAGAAGAGATTTGGGGCTGCTGTTTCTGAGGTACTGTCCACATGGAGACACGAGTCCTCCCAGATGGTGACTTTTGGGAACTGGGTCCCATGTCAGAGAGCAGTTCTGTCTGCGCCGCTCGGTGGCCTTCGTGGGCTGGAGCAGAATTAGCCGGTGGACTGACTGAACACGTGGCAGCTACTTCTAACAGAAAAGCTATCAGGGTGCTGCTCTTCACAAAGAGAGCAATGAGTGATGGGCCAGTTATGGGTGTAACTTCTGTCGCTGGTGTATGTCTTGTGGTAGGGCCGACAGGCCTCAGCTAGTCCCTGTCCCAAACAGCTTACAGTCTAAATAGACACACTACAACAACCACCAACGAAGGGAATAACTGTGGAGAGAAAGCCTTGCTAACCTACACAAGGCCAAGAGGGTCCTGGGCAGGAGGCACCAGGAGCTGCGTGTGTGCCGGAAGCTCCCTTGCCCTGCCCCTTCCCCTGAGGCCCCACTCCAGCCCTGCCTTGTCCCCCAGGACCCACCCCTGCCCTGTCCCTTCCCCCAGGCCTCACCTTGCCCTGCCCCTTCCCCTGAGGTCTCGCCCCACCCCACCCCTTCCTCCTGAGTCCCCACCCCCTGTTCACTCCTCTCCCCCTCTCTCCATTGCTCGCTCTCTTCCCCTCCCTTCGACACTAGTATTTGCAACTGCTTCCAGTGCAGGTGAAATCCTGGCCCTATTGGAGCCCTTGGGAGTTGAGTATCTTCTGCCTAGTTCATGACGCTCATGTTTGCTTCCCGGCTGTAGCTCATTATTGAAATTGCCGTATAGGACCTGGCCTAAGCTACTCCCCGCAGTCCCACCTCTCCCAGCTCACATCTACTGCGCGGACCCCACGAGTCTGGTTACGACGGGCGGGGCAGGCGAGGAGGCTCCGGGTCATCATCTGCACCAGCCCCTACTCAACCGGGGCTGCCTCCTACCTGCATCTGGCGGCTGCAGCTCCTAGCCCTGGCTCTTCAGTCGCATCGTTGCAATAACCTGCCCATAGAGCATTACCCCGTTTCCCCAGTGTCTTTGCTTTCTCCTCTGTAGGGTCTACACAGCAAAGCGCACCTCTCCAGTCTAGTCACATTCTGTGTGACACTAAAATAATGGATAATGGGGAACCAGTTGATTTATTTGGACTTTCCAAAGGCCTTTGATGGGGTCCTCTGGAGAGGGTGTTAGGGAAAGTCAGCCAGTCCTGGGGGGAGAGGCCAAGTGCTGTCTTGGGCGAGAAACTGGCTAAGAGACGAGCACAACTAAATGGTCACCTTTCACCCCGGCAGAAGGTCAGCAGCGGGGCCCAGGGACCTGTACCAGGACTGGGGCAGGTTCTGGAAAGGGGGCTGTGCAGCAAGGGGGCAAGTCTTGCAGCCGACACAGTCAGTTCCAGAGAAGACAGTGAGGCCCGTCAGAGGGACCGGAGCCGGCTGGGGCATGGGCAGCACGAAGGCGGATGGAATTCAGTGCTGGGCGCTGCACGGGGGAAGGACTAACTAGACCAGCTCACGCCTTGCTGGGTTCTAACCTCACTGTAACCACAGAGCAGAGGGGCCTGCAGCCCAGTGAAACTTCTGCTCAATGTGCAGCAGCCACCCCAGCCACAAACGGGCTGTTCGGGTGCATATGGTATCGGACAGCACGTAACTGGACTGTTAGCCCAGCAACTGGAACGCCCTCCTCCGGGCACTATGTGCTATACCAGTCACTGGGTTGGGAGGGAGGGAAATTCAGAAATGGGCCAAGAACCAGCTGATCTGTGAAGAGAGACTGGGACTGTTTGCCTTAGAGGGGAGACAAA
>NW_020712996.1:0-3363 GCF_002925995.2 Terrapene triunguis | reverse complement strand
CGTATGGTGGGTGTTAGGGGTCCGCAGGCCTGGGTCTATGCACTAACCAGCTGTGTGCGTGTGACGTATGGTGGATGTTAGGGGTCCGCAGGCCTGGGTCTATGCACTAACCCAGCTGTGCGTGCATGTCTAGGGTCCTGGCTCGGTGGAGGATTGTGACTGGCATCTCAGAGCTCTCCCATCTGTCAGACTTGGTGCAGATCCGCTCAGTGCACAGGGCCGTGCTGCACCAGGAGTACAATCCACGCAAGGAGACAAATGACATCGCCCTCATCCAGCTTGATCGCCCTGTGACCTTTGATGACCTCACACAGCCGGCCTGCCTGCCCAGCGCACTCATGGCTGTCACCACCTTCTCCCCCTGCTACATCAGCGGTTGGGGCACCACCACCCAGAACAGTGAGGGGCTGTGTGCGCGGGTGCCACCTTCTTACCCCGGGGGGGTCTAGGAGAGAGACGGACCCAGCCCTTACAGCTGGGCTGCCCTAGATCAGACACCCATGGGGACACGCACACGCAGCTAGTCGCATGGGGATGCACACGCAAATACATGTACGGGCACCACACATGCAGATACCCTCATGGCCACACGCATGCATTGCAGTTATGAATGGGGGCACACACAGGGGTTGGAAAATGCATTGTACGCCCCTCCTGCCCCACACTGCCAGCAGCCCTGTGGGTGGGGCTCACTTACTCCTCCCCTATGGTGCCTGGCACGGCACCTGAGCTGTTGCTTACACCTGGCCAGCTACCTCCGTGGTGTGAATGGCGAATGCTGGGCTGAGAATACTTGTCACCTGCTCTGCACAGGTGTAGGTGACACACAGTGCTGGGCAGTGGCATGCAGCTGCAGCCGTTATTGGTGGGGGGTGTTATCGTTCATGCTCAATTTATCCATCAGGGTGAATTTGCATGGCAGTGACACCAGGGGGTTCCTGTACTGTGCCAGCCTGCAGGACCGCATCCTACTGAGCCCCTAACACACCAGGAACCGGACAAGCTGCCAGCTGGTCAGGAGTCTGCACTGGGCATTTTGCTCTGGGCACAGTCATCTGCCAAGTGGGCCAGCAGGAGCTGTTAGCTTCCTAACAGGCTGCTGGGCTGTGACTGGGGTTGGGGTGGCCAGAGTTAGAAAATCCCCTTTCCACCCCCTGGTCTGTCAGGGGTGTCCCACTGCTCAGGGAGGAGCTGGCTGGGGAGGATAGTGCTGGTCAGTCGGGGGCCAGGTTAAACAGCACGTCTGGGAGCAAGAAGCTCACGCAGGCAGAGCCATCCCTTGGGGAGGGCGAATCGGGGCAACCGCTCTGGGCCCCGCACTTTGGGCCAGTGCGATTGGCCGGCACAGTCGGTCCCAGAAGAGACGAATCCATCACATCTGCCCCGGGCCCCACAACCCCTAGGGCAGAATGCTCCAATAGAGCCATGGGGAAGGGCTATTGGAACCTGAGAAACCCGAGGCGGAGGGTTTGGAGAAGAGATTTGGGGCTGTTGTTTCTGAGGTACTGTCCACATGGAGACACGAGTCCTCCCAGATGGTGACTTTTGGGAACTTGGTCCCATGTCAGAGAGCAGTTCTGTCTGCGCCGCTCGGTGGCCTTCGTGGGCTGGAGCAGAATTAGCCGGTGGACTGACTGAACACGTGACAGCTACTTCTAACAGAAAAGCTATCAGGGTGCTGCTTGTCACAAAGAGAGCAATGAGTGATGGGCCAGTTACGGGTGTAACTTCTGTCGCTGGTGTATGTGTTGTGGTAGGGCCGACAGGCCTCAGCTAGTCCCTGTCCCAAAGAGCTTACAATCTAAATAGACACACTACAACAACCACCAACGAAGGGAATAATTGTGGAGAGAAAGCCTTGCTAACCTACACAAGGCCAAGAGGGTCCCGGGCAGAAGGCACCAGGAGCTGCGTGTGTGCCGGAAGCTCCCTTGCCCTGCCCCTTCCCCTGAGGCCCCACTCCAGCCCTGCCTTGTCCCCCCAGGACCCACCCCTGCCCTGCCCCTTCCCCCAGGCCTCACCTTGCCCTGCCCCTTCCCCTGAGGCCCCACTCCAGCCCTGCCTTGTCTCCCCAGGACCCACCCCTGCCCTGCCCCTTCCCCCAGGCCTCACCTTGCCCTGTCTCTTCCCCTGAGGTCTCACCCCACCCCACCCCTTCCTCCTGAGTCCCCACCCCCTGTTCACTCCTCTCCCCCTCTCTCCATTGCTCGCTCTCTTCCCCTCCCCCTCCCTTCGACACTAGTATTTGCAACTGCTTCCAGTGCAGGTGAAATCCTGGCCCTATTGGAGCCCTTGGGAGTTGAGTATCTTCTGCCTAGTTCATGACGCTCATGTTTGCTTCCCTGCTGTAGCTCATTATTGAAATTGCCGTATAGGACTTGGCCTAAGCTACTCCCCGCAGTCCCACCTCTCCCAGCTCACATCTACTGACCGGACACCACGAGTCTGGTTACGACGGGCGGGGCAGGCGAGGAGGCACCGTGTCATTATCTGCACCAGCCCCTACTCAACCGGGGCTGCCTCCTACCTGCATCTGGCGGCTGCAGCTCCTAGCCCTGGCTCTTCAGTCGCATCGTTGCAATAACCTGCCCATAGAGCATTACCCCGTTTCCCCAGTGTCTTTGCTTTCTCCTCTGTAGGTTCTACACAGCAAAGCGCACCTCTCCAGTCTAGTCACATTCTTTCTGTGTGACACTAAAATAATGGATAATGGGGAACCAGTTGATTTATTTGGACTTTCCAAAGGCCTTTGATGGGGTCCTTTGGAGAGGGTGTTAGGGAAAGTCAGCCAGTCCTGTGGGGAGAGGCCAAGTGCTGTCTTGGGCGAGAAACTGGCTAAGAGACGAGCACAACTAAATGGTCACCTTTCACCCCGGCAGAAGGTGAGCAGCGGGGCCCAGGGAGCTGTACCAGGACTGGGGCAGGTTCTGGAAAGGGGGCTGTGCAGCAAGGGGGCAAGTCTTGCAGCCGACACAGTCAGTTCCAGAGAAGACAGTGAGGCCCGTCAGAGGGACCGGAGCCGGCTGGGGCATGGGCAGCACGAAGGCGGATGGAATTCAGTGCTGGGCGCTGCACGGGGGAAGGACTAACTAGACCAGCTCACGCCTTGCTGGGTTCTAACCTCACTGTAACCACAGAGCACAGGGGCCTGCAGCCACCCCAGCCACAAACGGGCTGTTCGGGTGCATACGGTATCGGACAGCACGTAACTGGACTGTTAGCCCAGCAACTGGAACGCCCTCCTCCGGGCACTATGTGCTATACCAGTCACTGGGTTGGGAGGGAGGGACATTCAGAAATGGGCCAAGAACCAGCAGATCTGTGAAGAGAGACTGGGACTGTTTGCCTTAGAGGGGAGACAAA
>NW_020712995.1:0-5830 GCF_002925995.2 Terrapene triunguis | reverse complement strand
ATGGGCCTCCTGTTTGGCTTTTTCTTCTCTTTCATGGGCCTCCTGTTTGGCTTTTTCCTCGAGTTTTTTAATTTCAAGCAGTCTCTGATGTTTTCTCTCATTTTCTTCTGCTTCTAGTCTGGCCAGTTCTATTTTTTTAGCTACTTCTTTGGCAGTCATTTTCCTGTTTTCTTGTGCTGGGTCACACCCTCTGCAGTTGACTGAGACTGGGATGTATTTAGCTCTGGCTGCTGCTGAGTTAACAGAGACTTTCTAACAAGCTACTCCCGAGGATGTAAAAAGAAAAAAAAAACAATTCAGCCTGTAAATTACTTTTACCAGTCAGTCAAAGTTTGCTCCCTTTGAACCCTTCTCTTAACAAAGCCCCTTGTTAAAAAAAACTTAACACCTCTGCCTTCAGGCAAGGAGAGATAAGATATGCATCTACCCTCAGCTCTGCTCTCCAAGCAGCTAGAAGGAAAAAAAATCTCTTACTGGCTTTTGGGTTAAAACGATCTCCACCGCTATGCCACCATGTCAAGGCTGGATCCCCACTTTGAACTTTAGGGTTCAAATGTAGGGGCCTGCATGAAAACTTCTAAGCTTACCTACCAGCTTAGCTTTGGTCCGCTGCCACCATCACAAGAATTCCCTCCCTGGGAAGCCTTGAGAAACCTTTCACCAATTCCCTGGTGAACACAGATCCAAACCCCCTTGGATCTTAAAACAAGGAGAAATCAATCTGGTTCTTAAAAAAGAAGGCTTTTAATTAAAGAAAAAGGTAAAAATCATCTCTGTAAAATCAGTATGGAAAATAACTTTACAGGGTAATCAAACTTAAAGAGCTCAGAGGACCCCCCTCTGTCTTAGGTTCAAAGTACAGCAAACAAAGATACACACTCTGGTAAAAAGGTACATTTACAAGTTGAGAAAACAAAGTAAATCTAAGACGCCTTGCCTGTCTTTTACTTACTAGTTTGAAATAGGAGAGACTTGTTTAGAAAGATGGGGAGAACCTGGATTGATGTCTGGTCCCTCTCAGTCCCCAGAGCGAACCACTCGTTAAAACAAAGAGCACACACAAAAGCCTTTCCCCCCCCAAGATTTGAAAGTATCTTGTCTCCTTATTGGTCCTTGGGTCAGGTGTCAGCCAGGTTACCCGAGCTTCTTAACCCTTTACAGGTAAAAGGATTTGGAGTCTCTGTACACAGAGAGCTGTTACCCTTCCCTTTATAGTTATGACACGCCCCCCAAATCACAGATAGTGTTGGACGTTCGGTTCCACACTGGCTGTGATTTCTTCCTGGAGTTCTAGGAGAAAACAGAGTTAATAAGACACATGTACCTTTAGACATACTACTGATTATATAAAAACTAACAATATGTTTCATTCCAAGAACAATTGTTAACCAGTTAACTCTGGGAAACTTTCCCGGGAGAGTGCATCAGCCACTTTGTTAGAAGCTCCCGAAATGTGTTGTATTTCAAAATCAAAATCTTGGAGAGCTAAACTCCATCGAAGAAGTTTTTTGTTATTTCCCTTGGCGGTATGAAGCCACTGTAGCGCAGCATGGTCTGTTTGTAGTTGGAAACGCCGTCCCCAAACATATGGGCGTAGCTTTTCCAGCGCGTACACAATGGCGTAGCATTCCTTTTCGCTGATTGACCAGTGGCTTTCCCTCTCAGACAGTTTCTTGCTGAGAAACACGACAGGATGGAATTCTTGATCCGGTCCTTCCTGCATTAAAACTGCTCCCACGCCTCGCTCGGAAGCATCTGTGGTTACTAGGAACGGTTTGTCAAAGTCTGGGGCCCTTAGCACAGGGTCAGACATGAGTGTTGCCTTAAGCTGGTTAAAGGCCTTTTGACACTTATCAGTCCACTGAACTGCATTTGGCTGTTTCTTTCTGGTTAGGTCTGTCAGCGGGGCGGCGATTTGGCTGTAGTGTGGTACAAATCGCCTATAATATCCGGCCAAGCCTAAGAAGGATTGGACCTGTTTCTTTGACTTTGGAACCGGCCACTTTTGGATAGCATCCACCTTGGCCTGTAGGGGATTTATAGTTCCTTGACCCACCTGGTGCCCCAGGTACGTCACTCTGTTTTGGCCTATTTGACACTTTTTAGCCTTAACAGTTAGTCCTGCCTGTCGGATGCGCTCGAAGACTTTTCCCAGGTGCTCCAGGTGCTCTGTCCATGAATCAGAAAAAATGGCCACATCATCGAGGTAGGCGACTGCAGATTCTCCCAATCCCGCTAGGAGACCATCTACAAGTCTTTGGAAGGTGGCGGGTGCATTTCGCAACCCGAAAGGGAGTACATTGAATTCGTACACCCCTGCCTGGGTGACGAAGGCTGACCTTTCCTTAGCGGGTTCATCTAGTGGTACTTGCCAGTACCCTTTGGTTAAGTCTAAAGTAGAGATGAATTGGGCATGTCCCAATTTTTCCAATAGCTCATCTGTGCGTGGCATTGGATAGTTGTCAGGACGAGTTACAGCATTTAGCTTACGGTAGTCCACGCAAAAGCGTATTTCCCCATCTGGTTTGGGAACTAGAACCACTGGAGATGCCCATGCACTGTTAGAGGGGCGGATTATACCCATCTGTAGCATGTCCTGGATCTCCCTTTCTATAGCAGCTTGGGCATGAGGTGACTCCCGGTAGGGTGGGGTTCTAATTGGGTGAGCATTACCTGTGTCAATGGAGTGGTATGCCCGTTCGGTCCGTCCTGGAGTGGCTGAGAAAATCGGTGCAAAGCTTGTGCACAGCTCCTTGATCTGCTGTCGCTGCAGACGTCCCAGGGTCGTGGAGAGGTTCACCTCTTCCACGCCACCATTCCTTTTTCCTTCGTAGTAGACACCTGCAGGCCACTCCGCGTCATCTGTTTCCTGGGCTGTAAACTGGCAAACGTTTAATTCTCTGGAATAAAAGGGCTTAAGAGAATTAACATGGTATACCTTAGGCTTTATGTTGAAGGTGGGGGAGGCTATGAGATAGTTAACAGCTCCAAGGCGCTCCTGGACCGTGAATGGTCCTTCCCACGACGCTTCCATTTTATGGGCCTGGAGCGCCTTTAAGACCATGACTTGGTCTCCTACTTTGAAGGACCGTTCTCTGGAATGTTTATCATACCAGGCCTTTTGCTCTTCCTGAGCATCCTTTAGGTTTTCTTTAGCAAGGGCTAAAGAGTGTCGGAGGGTGTTTTGTAGGTTGCTTACAAAGTCTAGAATGTTAGTTCCTGGAGAAGGCGTAAACCCCTCCCATTGCTGTTTCACCAACTGTAATGGCCCCTTAACCTCGCGGCCATACACAAGTTCAAATGGTGAAAACCCTAAACTGGGATGTGGAACAGCCCTGTAGGCAAAAAGCAACTGCTGCAACACTAGGTCCCAATCATTGGAGTGTTCATTTATGAATTTACGTATCATGGCCCCCAAAGTTCCATTAAACCTCTCCACCAGACCATTGGTTTGATGGTGATGAGGGGTGGCAACCAAGTGATTCACCCCATGAGCTTCCCACAGGTTTTTCATGTTCCCTGCCAGGAAATTAGTTCCCGAATCTGTAAGGATGTCAGAGGGCCAACCTACCCTGGCAAAAATGTCTGCTAATGCCTGGCACACACTTTTAGCCTTGGTGTTGCTTAAGGGTACAGCTTCCGGCCATCGGGTAGCAAAATCCATGAAAGTCAGTACGTACTGCTTTCCTCTGGGTGTCTTCTTTGGGAAAGGACCCAGAATATCCACAGCTACTCGCTGAAATGGGACCTCAATTATGGGTAGTGGCTGGAGAGGGGCTTTAACCTGGTCTTGGGGCTTTCCCACTCGTTGGCACACCTCACAAGACCGGACATAATTAGCAACGTCCTTGCCCATTCCCTCCCAGTGGAAGGACTTCCCCAACCGGTCTTTGGTTCTGTTCACCCCAGAATGGCCACTGGGATGATCATGGGCTAAGCTCAAGAGCTTTACCCGATACTTAGTGGGAACTACCAACTGTTTTTGAGGATGCCAGTCTTCCTGGTGCCCACCAGAAAGAGTCTCCTTGTATAACAGTCCTTGTTCTACAACAAACCGGGATCGGTTAGAAGAGCTGAGAGGCGGTGGGGTGCTCCGTGCCGCCGCCCAAGCTTTCTGAAGGCTGTCATCTGCTTCCTGCTCGGCCTGGAACTGTTCCCTTGATGCTGGAGACATCAGTTCCTCCTTGGACTGTGGACTGGGGCTTGGTCCCTCTGGAAGCGATGCAGGTGCTGGGGCTGTTTTCATTGACTGTGACCCGCTGTCCTCTGGTGCACTATGTGGTATCTCAGGCTCTGGCTGAGCCTCTTGGGTAGGGTTATCTGCTGCTTCCGCCAGTTCAGGCTCGCTGGTGCCCTCTGGCATTGGAGTTGTAGACGGGGTTGCAAGCGCTGGACTCAGTGCTGGCAATGGTTCTGGTGCTGGTTGCGTTGCCAGTTCTGGTTCTGGGACTGGCTTTGGCTGGGTCTCTGGGATTGGATCCACTACGGCTGTTGCAGTCGTTGGCAGGGGATCCAGCTCAGGAACAGGGATGGGGGTGAAAGCTTGCTTAGCCTGGCTGCGGGTGACTATTCCCACCCTCTTGGCTAGCTTCACATGGTTGGCCAAGTCTTCCCCCAGCAGCATGGGGATGGGATAATTGTCATAGACTGCAAAAGTCCACATTCCTGCCCAGCCCTTGTACTGGACATGCAACTGGGCTGTAGGCAAGGTTACAGACTGTGACACGAAGGGTTGAATTGTCACTGTAGCCTCCGGGTTGATGAGTTTGGGGTCCACTAGGGATTGGTGGATAGTTGACACTTGTGCCCCAGTGTCCCTCCAAGCGATAACCTTCTTTCCGCCCACTCTCAAGGTTTCCCTTCGCTCCGAGGGTATGAGAGAGGCATCTGGGTCTGGGGATCTTTGGTGTGATTGGGGTGTAATGAACTGTAATCGGTTAGGGTTCTTGGGGCAGTGAGCCTTTATATGCCCCAGTTCATTACATTTAAAACATCGCCCTGCTAAGGTATCACCGGGGCGATGTTGGTTGATGGAGACTGGTGTGGTGGGGTGAGAAGGCGTCTGGAGTTTCCCTTGGGATGTGGGTGGGGCCTTGGGTTGTCCCCGGTGGTAAGGTTTTGTTTCGGCTTGCCCCTTCTGATATTCGCTCCAACTGCTACTAGCTTTTTTCTTTTCTGTCACCTCCACCCATTTGGCTCCAATCTCCCCCGCCTCGGTTACAGTTTTGGGCTTCCCATCTAGGATGTACCTTTCTATTTCCTCAGGAACACCCTCTAAAAACTGCTCCATTTTTACTAGGGAAAGCAGATCTTCCAGAGATTTAACATTTGCTCCTGATACCCAGGCATCACAATTTTTGTCAATGTGGTAGGCATGCCGGGTAAATGACACATCTGGTTTCCACCTTAGGGCTCTGAACCGCCGACGGGCATGCTCGGGTGTTAGCCCCATTCTGAGTCTGGCCTTGTTTTTAAAAAGTTCATAACTGTTCATGTGTTCCTTAGGCATTTCAGCCGCCACCTCTGCTAAGGGTCCACTGAGCTGCGGTCTCAGCTCTACCATGTACTGGGGTAGAGGGATGCTGTATCCAAGGCAGGCCCTTTCAAAATTTTCTAAGAAGGCCTCAGTATCATCGCCTGCCTTGTAGGTGGGGAATTTCCTGGGATGGGAAGTGGTACCTGGAGAGGAGTTGTTAGGATGGTCTGCTGCATTCTGCCTAGTCCTTGCTGCTTCCAGTTCCATCTCTTTTTCTTTCAGCTCCATCTCTCTTTTATGGGCCTCCTGTTTGGCTTTTTCTTCTCTTTCATGGGCCTCCTGTTTGGCTTTTTC
>NW_020712994.1:0-1917 GCF_002925995.2 Terrapene triunguis | reverse complement strand
AGGATGGCGGAAGGGGTAAAGAATGAAGAGGAGAGCTCTGAGTTGGGAAATCTGTCTGTACAATTTATGAATTCTCTGTATGTAGTTTTACCAAGCTGCAAAGTCCATTTTGACCGTGAGGTCCCTTTGTCTTCTCTATTGTCTGTTTGCCTCCATGTCGGACTGAAATCCCAGCAACAGAGGTAGTTTAACTTAAGTACTTGACTATTTACATGTAATTGTTGTAGACAATAGTTGAAGCTCAACAAATTTGGACTAAATAAGGAGCAAATGTTTCCCAGTGATGATGATTAATCATTGGAACAACTTGCCAGGAGTGGTGCTTCCTCCATCACTTGAAATCTTTCAATCAGAACTGGAGGTTTTTGGAAAAGATGTGCTCTGGGTCTGTGGTATGTAGGAGGTCAGACCAGAAGATAATCCCAATGATCCTTGTGGCATTCTAATCCCTGACTATGGGTCTGCCTGTGTGGGTTCTGTGCATGCAGGGAGGCAGGATGATGGACTTGTGATTGGGAGTCCGGGGTGTGGAGTCTGTTTGCAGCTCTGACACGGCCTCACTGCCTGACCTAACCTCTCCGCATCGGTTTCCTTTTCTGCACAAAGCTCACCTGACAGGCGCTTGGGAGGCTGAAATCATTCATGCTTCACAAGTGCTTGGAGCTCCGTGGCCAGGGGGTGCTCTAGAAGTGCAAAGTATCATTATAGTGTTACTGTTTCTTGAGACACCGGTTTGGTATGCATGGGTCCATGACGTCTGCCTGGTGCACCTGGGCAGCATCTGTGCGTGCATTGCTGTTACCCTACCCAAGGGGGTGAACCCAGTCTCCAAGAGGTGTCAGGTCAGCCTTGTCTAAAGACTTTCATTTTATTTTAGTGCCCAAAATAATTTTATTAGTAGCAAAATTATAGGGCTCATGCAGCCCACTTAGGCATATTTACAGCACCTTGATGTCAGTAGCCCATTTAGAGGTCTCTGTTTATTTCTGGCTGCGAATGAAACCCTGGACAACCCTATCCACGGTACAGCTTTCACACTTCAGTGCCGTGTCTGTGTGTGCATTCCCCCTGCCCCATGCAGCGGATCACACTTCCTGCCCCTTCCTTGCTTTCTGAGGTCTGGGGGATTAGTATAAATGAAATATAACCAGCCCTGCAACTGCTCCTTTTCTTCCTGACTCTGACTGGGAGCATCCAGCGCTGCCCTCACGTCCAGCCCAAATGAGACAGGACTGCTTGTTTGGTGAGAATAAAAGAGTTGGAGGAATCTGTGGAATTTGCAGGGAAACATTCTTTCCTTCTCAAGTAAATAAAACATCACCCCCAGGTCCTGGCAGCAGCTCGCTTCTTTCTGCACAAATTGGGGCCACTGCAATTTCTTGCTGAGAAGCCTTCGCCTGCAGCCAAGCTTCCCGGCAGGCAGCAAACCCCAGAGGTGGGGAGGGATCAGAGCACTGGCTACCCGCACTGACATGGAAGCAGCTAGCCGCATAGGGGAAAGGAGGCACCCACACGCATGTGCCATTGCTGTGCACAGGGGCTAGGTGGGCTGGCCTTTGCCTTTCCCTTTCATTCCCCACCCCCTGAGGTAGGGCTGGGAGTGTGAGCGTGAGGTGGCGTAGTGCGAGAGGTGGGGAAGAGATGGATGGTGGGGGTGGATTGGGATGCTTGGGTCTAAAGATCATCTCAGCATGTAGACGCTCATTCTGTTCTAGAAGCGTGGGTATGTGTGTGCATGCGCTAATGTACTCTGTGCACGCGCGTGTGTATGTGTGCGTGCGTGTGCGCACACAAGCTCTCTGTATGTATAGAAACACATGGAGCTGTGCCTGTGTACAAACACCTGCCTGCCTGCATGTGCAGGGACTGTGGGTGTTTGTGGGTGAGTGTGCAGGGACTGCGGGTGTTTGTAGGTGA